>NW_017804675.1:209726-212226 GCF_001625305.1 Branchiostoma belcheri | reverse complement strand
TAAACATGTAAACTATCCTTCGGCATTACACCTAGCTAATAGAAGAAATATAATGGCTACAAGACAGCCATATCCTGAATATAAAATCAAAGAGGAAAAAATAAGTATTGCTGCCGCTGTCATATATATACACGATTTCTACTATTTTGTCTGCAACCTAAGAAGTGTGTGTGGGAGGGGGGGGGCTTGGGCTTGTCTGCTTCATGTATGTATGAACAACGCCTGTGCATGCACACAGATTTCTTTCATGTTTCTCCCTACCTGCCCAGAAATATTTATTCTTTTTCCACGAAAATGAGTCTGGCTCTTGCATAAACACAAAATGCTATTGCATCACCTCATCCCACGTCATTCTTCCAAATACGGGCATATGTAGCCTTACTAAGTCAGACTAATTAAGGTGTTAGTTGCCATATTCATGAATTTTGCACAGTTATACACTGCGCAACAATAAAGTCTGCACAGTACGGCCAAAATGTACGAGCAGGCAGAGCCTGTCCGGTCGCCTTTCTCCGGCCCCGACAGCCGCCAAACCAGCGGGCCGCCCCAACCCCGTCCCGTCCCTCAGAGTGGTTCACGTGGGCGTGTCCGCCATGGCAACGGCGCTTCTGACAAGCAGCGGGAAGACCAGGACACGTCTTCACACACGTACGAAGACGCCGAGGAGGTGAAACGTCACGCAACGTCTGCAGGTAACCGGCGATTTTCACACCTGCCTTTTACAGTGGATATTTGTACTATCAGTACGAAAGATAGCCTGGGTACCCAGACTATACAAAATATTCTAAGTGTATATGTTAACTTACTGACTATTGCATAGTTTGCTGTATGGGTAAATTTCATGACAACAAGAAATCCCTCCATTGTTTACTGTACGCCCCTCATGTAAAATGCATCAGCAGGGTACGCGAACGTTCTAGCACAGGATTCGGTGCGATGGAAATCACGTCTTCGTCAAAGGTACACTTTTTCTGCCACATGCACAACGGGCCTTTAGTCCTTGGAAAAAATATTGTGTTTTCTGACATCAGTCGTGAAAAGCAGGGTCCTTAGGTAGGAACCTGGGCCTCATTTGCAAAATTAATACCTTTTAATGGATTAATGGGATTTTATACTTGTGAGTTTTATACGTGTAAGTTAGTTGAAACTGGGCATCACTATACACATATTTTGTAGATCTCGGAGGATTTGCAAGGATGAAAATTCTGGCTTTGTTTTGTTTTGTTGATGTAGCGTTTAAGTTCTATATCTATTGATTAACATGTTGAGTTGGTAAGTTGACTTAAGCGATAACCCGCGCGAAATATGTTTTCCTACCAGACCGCGCGTATCCGGGTGGAGCGAGCGGCCGCCGGGGTGTCTGTAGCTTCCTCCGCGCCCGCCGCAGCTGCCTGGCTGCCGGCATCGCCGTGCTACTGAGCTTGTGCGCCGTGGGACTCGCCCCTCTGACGTTCAGCAACAAACAGGTAACAGTCTTGTACCATAAAGCCTGCTGTCCAGCTATTCTCATCTCATTCTGTTTTTAAGAGGGTACAAAAATTTGCTGTTGCATGTTTTTCTGACGTGCGTATAATACACGTTTGTAGGAAATATCCCAATTGTCGACAACTGTTGACGCCTTGAAACACGACCAAGACGCCCTGAAGCGCGACCAAGACGGCGTGTCCACCACTGTTGACGCCTTGAAGCGCGACCTGGACAAGGAGCGCAGCCGGACCGCCCACCTTGGAGCAGCGTCTTCATGAGATTGTGAACTCGAAGACTTTGGGTAAATTGTTTTAGCTGTTATTTTGGCTCTTCATCTTAGCCTATGTGCCAACGTTATCAGTTGGAAAATAGATTATGTGGGGGTGCTGTATGTCCCCTTTCAAACACACCGTTAAATGTGAAATTTTGAATATTGGTAATACAAGGAAGCATATATCACATGTATGTCATGATTTTCAATATGACCTATCCTTTTCCTGTTATTGATACAAAGCATGTTTTCCAGCATCTTGCCCCGAAGGTTACACCAAGTGGCGTGGGACCTGCTTCAAGGCCTTCGACACAATCAAGACCTTCGACAATGCAGCCGCGGCCTGTCGTGCAGACGGCGGCGCCCTCGCCATGCCCCGAGACGCCGAGACCGACGCCTTCCTTATCTCCCTGCGCAACTCCGTGAGCGAGTATCGGCCCTTCTGGTTCGGCCTGCACGATCGGTGCGAAGAGGGAAAGTTTGAGTGGATGGACGGCTCTCCTCTTGGGTCGTACAGCTCCTGGGGTCCGGGACAACCGGACGACTATGAGGCCGAGGGCAGGGCAGATTGCGTCATTTACTCCGCGTACTTAGCCTGGAAAGACAAGTGGTCCGACAGAAACTGCGACCAGCTGATGTACTTCATATGCCAGACTGCTCCAGGTACTTATTGTATCCTCACTATTTCCTGAAACCCTTTCATCTTGTAAATATGGTAAAGCTTTAAGTACCCGTCACGTCACAAACCATGCTTTTACTAAA
>NW_017804675.1:209424-209706 GCF_001625305.1 Branchiostoma belcheri | reverse complement strand
TGGGACCTGCTTCAAGGCCTTCGACACAATCAAGACCTTCGACAATGCAGCCGCGGCCTGTCGTGCAGACGGCGGCGCCCTCGCCATGCCCCGAGACGCCGAGACCGACGCCTTCCTTATCTCCCTGTAGTCTCTACCAGACTCCTTAGCAGGCTGAATAAATAGTAGAAATCGGCAAAGGGGGAAATCATTGGCCAGAGGAGTTGGCCGGCCATAGAGGGTCCAGTTTGCCTGCACGGAGTCTGTGGAAAGTCGCTACGATGAAAGGACATAAAATTAATA
>NW_017804675.1:203520-209079 GCF_001625305.1 Branchiostoma belcheri | reverse complement strand
CCTGCACGATCGGTGCGAAGAGGGAAAGTTTGAGTGGATGGACGGCTCTCCTCTTGGGTCGTACAGCTCCTGGGGTCCGGGACAACCGGACGACTATGAGGCCGAGGGCAGGGCAGATTGCGTCATTTACTCCGCGTACTTAGCCTGGAAAGACAAGTGGTCCGACAGAAACTGCGACCAGCTGATGTACTTCATATGCCAGACTGCTCCAGGTACTTATTGTATCCTCACTATTTCCTGAAACCCTTTCATCTTGTAAATATGGTAAAGCTTTAAGTACCCGTCACGTCACAAACCATGCTTTTACTAAATCTAACCATTTCACATCTCATCCCTAATAATTCTGATCTACTTTTTTTCAGGATGTCCATAGCAGACAAGCGGAACTCTCACCTCTACTGTACAACGGCTCTCTGACCATCCGCAGTCAAACTGACTTTAACTAAATACCATTAAACATTGGAATAAACTAGTAAACTTAAACTTAAAATAACTATTAAAGCTTCAGGCTAAAACATAAGTATTTTCTATATGTTAACACAAGTCTGATTGATCGCATTTGTGCCTCACTCGCTTGTGCCCCCCCCTCCCCACTTTGAACTTTTTTGGCAAGTTTTCCTACTATTACGGAAGCAAATCTATCTTCTCCAATACTCCATCTCTCATGAGAAAGTTCCAAGCTGAAAGGTTCGTTCCTGGAACTACATGTACATCACTATAGAACAAGCTTCACTGTGAATGCTTTCTAAATGGATACAACCTTAAACTTTTCAAGTTTGAGGTAAACAAACATCCGTCTTTACAGTCCCTTTTTGTAACCCAAAACATGTTAGTGGTTTGCATGAGCCTTGTTTTGAGGCGAAAACTGTAGTAAATAGAAAAAAATCGGCACAGGAGAAATACTGAATGTAATGTAATGAAGCAGTACTGTACTATTGTAGCCACGCTTTAGTTTCAACTGTAACTGATGAGCAACACAAAGGAAAGTTGCCATAAAAATTAGAAAAAGAAATAGAACGAAAACAATATGTAAACAAGGGACACCTGTAGATGACATTTCGTCACTTTTTGTAACCCTTTTTGTAAACATGTGAGTGGTTTGCATAATCCTTGTTTTGAGTTGAAAATTGTAGCAAATAGAAAAAAATCTGCACAGGAGAAATACTGAATGTAATGTAATGAAGCAGTACTGTACTATTGTAGCCACGCTTCAGTTTCCACACGGAGAAAATTTACAGTTTACTTTTCAAGTCCATAACTTCATGATTGACATTTGTATAATCTAGAGTTGTATATTGCACACAATCTATTCCCTTTATTACTTCAACCTAAGAAAGTGAAGTTTCGTTTTGGGCTTGGCTTCCCGCCGCCTCCTTCTGTACAGGTCACGGAAAAGGAAACTTCAACTGAGTAATGGGAACAACATAAAGGAAAGTTGCCATAAAAACTAGAAAAAGAAATAGAACAAAAACAATTTGTTGACAAGGGACTCCTGTAGATGCCATTTCGTCACATTTTGTAACCGAAAACATTGTTAGTTGTTTGCATGAGCCTTGTTTTCAGGTGAAAATTGTAGCAAATAGAAAAAAAAAGCCTGCAGAGGAGAAATATTGAATGTAATGTAATGAAGCAGTACTGTACTATTGTTTTCACGCTTCAGTTTCCACACGGAGAGAATTTACAGTTTACGTTTCATGTCTGTATCATTACATGATTGACATATTTACATGTATAATCTAGAGTTGTATATTCCAAATAATCTAGACATTCTCTTTATTACTTCAACCCAAGAAAGTGAAGTGTCGTTTTGGGGTTGGCTTCCCGCCTCCTCCTTATGTCCTGAGCACGGAAAAGGAAATTTTAACTGCCAGTGATGAGCAACATAAAGTTGCCATAAAAACTAGACAAGTAACATTTGAAAGGCAAATGCAGAATGTCAACCTTCAGATGGCCTAGCCTGCTACTGCTCTGTTTGTATATGTAACTGCCACTTGCTGCATTATGTAACCTGCTCCTAAAGCACCGGTCACCATGGTGATAGAGGCCTGGTCAAGATTACTGAATTCATTTGTTTGACGAAGAAGAAACAGAGAAAAAGCAATATGTTAACAATGGACACCAGTAGATGTCTTTTCGTGGGCGAACTAT
Source organism: Branchiostoma belcheri (assembly GCF_001625305.1). Lineage (NCBI taxonomy): Eukaryota > Metazoa > Chordata > Leptocardii > Amphioxiformes > Branchiostomatidae > Branchiostoma > Branchiostoma belcheri. The sequence continues at coordinate 206,931 of NW_017804675.1, read as the reverse complement.
ACCCATATGTTGTTTTGTAACGCACGAGACTGAAACCTTGAATAAATACCAATTAAAACTTGAAAGCGTCGCCATGGTAACAATCCTTATTGCCAATCTTGTGTTGTAAGAAATAAAATATCACCTCAGTATTAAATACAGATAGAGGTAAAAATGAGATATCTAACCTATAAGTCCCTCTATTCCACTTAAAAATGATATTCAAAAGGAAGAAAACAGCATGAGTATCTCTGCCACTGTCATATCTACTATTTTGTCGGCAACCAAAGAAGTGGGGAGGGGGCTTGGGCATGTCTGCTACATGTATGTATGACAACGTTAGTGCATGCGCACATGTCTGTAAAAGTCACAAAAATTCACAGATTACAATAAGAATTCTCTCTTATATTTTAATAGATGCGTGTTTCATGTTTCTGCCTACCAGCTCAGATTACTTTTTTCCCCCGAAAATTAGTCTGGTCAACTCGGTCCACTACCCTGGTCAACTCGGTCAACTCGGTCAACTCGGTCAACTCGGTCAACTCGGTCCACTACCCTGGTCAACTCGGTCAACTCGGTCAACTCGGTCAACTCGATCAACTCGGTCAACTCGGTCAACTCGGTCAACTCGGTCAACTCGATCAACTCGGTCAACTACCCTGGTCAACTCGGTCAACTCGGTCAACTCGGTCAACTACCCTGGTCAACTCGTTCAACTCGGTCAACTCGGTCAACTCGGTCAACTCGGTCAACTCGGTCAACTCGGTCAACTCGTTCAACTTGGTCAACTCGGTCAACTCGGTCAACTCGGTCCACTACCCTGGTCAACTCGGTCAACTCGGTCAACTCGGTCAACTCGATCAACTCGGTCAACTACCCTGGTCAACTCGGTCAACTCGGTCAACTCGGTCAAACTCGGTCAACTCGGTCAACTCGGTCAACTACCCTGGTTGTCCCTCTGTCCACCCTGAGTATCTCTGCCACTGTCATATCTACTATTTTGTCGGCAACCAAAGAAGTGGGGAGGGGGCTTGGGCATGTCTGCTACATGTATGTATGACAACGTTAGTGCATGCGCACATGTCTGTAAAAGTCACAAAAATTCACAGATTACAATAAGAATTCTCTCTTATATTTTAATAGATGCGTGTTTCATGTTTCTGCCTACCAGCTCAGATTACTTTTTTCCCCCGAAAATTAGTCTGGCTCTTGCAGAAAAACAAAATGCCATAGGCAAGACGTCATACCACGTCACCCCTCCAAATAAGGGCAAAAATATCCTTCCTTTTCAGACCAATCTTGACATCCTTGTGTATATGCATGCGCCTTGACGTTAGCTGTTGTACTGCGTACCTGTCTGCACAGTCAAAATGTACGAGCAGGCAGAGCCTGTCCGGTCGCCTTTTTCCGGCCCCGACAGCCGCCAAACCAGCGGGCCGCCCCAACCCCGTTCCGTCCGTCAGAGTGGTTCACGCGGGCGTATCCGCCATGGCAACGGCGCTTCTGACAAGGAGCAGGAAGACCAGGACACGTCTTCACACACGTACGAAGACGCCGAGGAGGTGAAACGTTACGCAACGTCTGCAAGTAACCGACGTTTTTCACACCTGCTTTTTAAAGTGGTTATTTGTACTATCATGAGAGCTTTTTTGCTGTAGAGGGTATAAGAACACTTCCCGACTTTTGTATATTTTGCTGTATGGGTAAATTTGATGACAATGTTTACATGTTGACGTGAGCGATTATCAGTGAGCGAAATATGTTTTTCTACCAGACCGCGCGTATCCAGGTGGAGCGAGCGGCCGCCGGGGTGTCTGTAGCTTCCTCCGCGCCCGCCGCAGCTGCCTGGCAGCCAGCATCGCCGTGCTACTGAGCTTGTGCGCCGTGGGACTCGCCCCTCTGACGTTCAGCAACAAGCAGGTAACAGCCTTCTACTATTGTTGTACAGGAATGTTTCTCATTGTCATCAAATTTTTAAGGGGGTACAAAATATTAGCTGCTATTTTCATGTTTGTTTCTGACATGTGTATACACATTTTTAGGAAATATCCCAATTGACAACTACTGTTGACGCCTTGAAGCGCGACCAAGAAGACATGTCCACCACTGTTGACGCCTTGAAGCGCGACCTGGACAACGAGCGCAACCGGACCGCCACCTTGGAGCAGCGTCTTCACGAGATTGAGAATCGGAAGACTTTACGTAAATGGTTTTGGTACATTTTGGTACATTTATTCTTCACGATGCATCTAATTCATGTATGTCATGATTTGCCTGTTGCTGAAACAAAACGTGTTTTCCAGCATCTTGTCCCGAAGGTTACACCAAGTGGCGTGGAATCTGCTACAAGGCCTTCAACACAGCCAGGACCTTCGACCATGCGGCGGCGGCCTGTCGTGCAGACGGCGGCGCCCTCGCCATGCCCCGAGACGCCGGGACCAACGCCTTCCTCATCTCCCTGTACAAGTCCGTGAGCGAAGATAGGAGCTTCTGGATCGGCCTGCACTATCAGCGCGAAGAGGGAAGGTTTGAGTGGGTGGACGGTTCTGCACTTGGGTCGTACAACAACTGGTCTCCGGGACAACCGGACAACTACTACGGGGGCAGGGCAGATTGCGTCCGTTACTCCGGGCGATCATCCCTGAAAGACAAGTGGGCTGACTATTACTGCGACCGGCAGTTTTACTTCATATGCCAGGCTGCTCCAGGTACTTATTGTATCCTCACTATTTCCTGAAACCCTTCCATCTACTAAACATGGCGAAGCTTAACTATCATTCAGAATAAGTCTGTAGATCATCATTTCTCCTGTCACCAACCTTGTCTTTACTAAATCATTCTATATGTCATCCCTGCTAATTCTTTCAGGACATCCATAGACGACAGGCGGGACTCTCACCACTACTGTACAGCGGCTCTCTGACCATCCGAAGTGTCGCTTTGAGTTTGGCTTACCGGAAAAGGAAATTGAGTAATGGGAACAAAATTAAGTAAAGATGCCATAAAAACTAGAAAAGTAACATTTGAAAAGGAAATGCAGAATATTTAAGTGTAGTGCAATGTGAACCAGTCAGGTCTAGAATTGCCCTGAGGAAGGTGACAGACGGTCACCGGAACGTCGACTGTGAATAAAACACTTGGTTGTGTAAAAAGAGTCTCTTTAAACTGTTATAGTAATGATAAATGACCTTTGTAATGATGCGAGTAAACGTCGTGACCTTGGAGAAGAGCAAGGAGCAGTCAAAAATGGACAGATACCCTACCTAACTGAAGTTTCTACTCTACTCTACTCTACTCTACTCTACTCTACTCTTCACTACTCTACTCTACTCTACTCTACTCTACTCTACTCTACTCTACTCCACTCCACTCCACTCCACTCCACTCCACTCCACTCCACTCCACTCCACTCCACTCCACTCCACCCTCCCC
>NW_017804675.1:199490-202860 GCF_001625305.1 Branchiostoma belcheri | reverse complement strand
CCTACTCTAACTCTACTCTACTCTACTCTATCTTACTCTTAGACGTTTACTCTTTCCAGCCGCCTCCCCAAGCCTGGTAGAGGCTATGTGATGTCATCCATACAAATTACTTGCCGTGGCCCTATCCAAACACCTGCCTAAGCCGCGTTATGTAAACTTTATACAGTCGCTACGAGCGGGGGCATGCCCGCGGTGTTTGCCTAACATTTTATCTCGGCTTGTTTTTGTGACCTTTCCGTGAGGACAGATCCGTCCAAAGTCCTCCCAACCCGACCTAACGGTTACTTACAACTACTGACGAACGGGCGAGCCCACCACAACTTCAGGGGTGCCTTTAGAATTGAAATTTCAAACTACAACACACACAGGCAGCATGCGAATCTGATTCTATTATCCATGTCTACTTTTACGACTTAAAGAGTGCTCATTGTGTGAAATGTGATTAAAAATAGACCCAATTGCACGTACACAAATGGATCCTCACCCCTCTATCCAAGTGGAACGTTCCAATATTTTGTGGCAAAGTTTCCTGTCATGACTCGCAAATGTTGCGACTTGCACCGCTGTCGTGTACCGCTACAGTACCTCATAAGGGGGAGAGAGAAGGATACAGCACTTGTCATGGGAGTTCGTCACAGTAGAGTTCTGTAATGTACCATGTCTGCCTGAAACCTGATCCCCGGCCGCCATCATGCCGCGTCATAGGTTAGGTCACATAGCGGTACGTATAACGTTACATGTATGTTTGCCTCCATTTGTTGTCCTGACTTTAAATAATATATTGGGTGGGCCGAGACCTCTCTACCCACAGCCAGGGGCTAAATAGTGAGGAGCTTACTACGAAGCAGAAACACTGTCAAAAATACGATATATATATTTAAAATACATACAATTGTAAAACATACATGTTTAATAAGAATATATATACACTTTTCAAAACAATATATGTATAGTAAATACATACAATTGTAAAACATATATGCTTAAGAAGAAAATATATATACATTTTTCAAAACAATATATATATCTTAAATACATATAATTCCAAAACATATATTGCTCACAAAAAGTGGTGTTCCCAAAACCCCTATCATATGAAAACATATTGTTCACAAAAGTGGTGTTTCCAAAACCCCTATCATATGAAAACATGTTGTTCACAAAAAGTGGTGTTTCCAAAACCCCTATCATATGAAAACAGGAAGTGGTGTTTCCAAAACCCCTATCATTTCTAAACCTATATATGTTTTCAGTGCACGCGGTAACACTGTCAAATCTCTCACCAGAGTTTCTAGCATGGGCGACCACACTACTGTTGTGGGGGTGAGAGAGAACAAAACAGATTTTTTTCGCCTAGGTTTCTTCCCCTCTTGTCCAGTGATTCTTAAAGCTACGCGTAATTAATTTTCATTCCAAAAAGCCTTTTCATTATTGTATTTTGGTCAGATCTTTGCATATAAGTCACACTAAAAATAGGGGGCGCCAAGGCCAAGGATTGTTACAGAGTAGATTCTTCCGATCAGAACTCTTCCTTTCGCATAAAAGTTGAGATTTTCTGGAATTTTTCAAAGTTTACAATTTTGACGGTTTCATCAGAAGATGCTCAAGTATTGCCATTGGTTCTATGGGAATAGAGTCAATTCTGCGTTACCGTGTGGGTTGTTATTGTCATCATTTAGAAATGTTTTGAATTCTTTGTTATTGTTTGTCTAAGAAATTTCATAATATGGAAACATTTTGAATATCTTTTCAAGATTCTAAATAATTCCATGGTTTTGTAAAATGTTTGAAATATTCCTGATGTGGAATATGACATTTCCAATTGTTTCTAAAAAATATTTACCATTTTTTACCATTANATTCCACATCAGGAATATTTCAAACATTTTACAAAACCAGGGAATTATTTAGAATCTTGAAAAGATATTCAAAATGTTTCCATATTATGAAATTTCTTAGACAAACAATAACAAAGAATTCAAAACATTTCTAAATAATGACAATAACAACCCACACGGTGACGCAGAATTGACTCTATTCCCATATAACCAATGGCAACACTTGAGCATCTTCTGATGAAACCGTCAAAAGTGTAAACTGTAAAAAATTCTAGAAAATATCAACTTTTATGCGAAAGGAAGAGTTCTGATCGGAAGAATCTACTCTGTAACAATCCTTGGCGCCCCCTATTTTTAGTGTGATTTATATGCAAAGATCTGACCAAAATACAATAATAAAAAGGCTTTTTGGAATGAAAATTAATTACGCGTAGCTTTAAGAATCACTGGACAAGAGGGGAAGAAACCTAGGCGAAAAAAATCTGTTTTTTTCTCTCTCACCCCCACAACAGTAGTGTGGTCGCCCATGCTAGAAACTCTGGTGAGAGATTTGACAGTGTTACCGCGTGCACTGAAAACATATAGGCATTTAGAAATGATAGGGGTTTTGGAAACACCACTTCCTGTTTTCATATGATAGGGGTTTTGGAAACACCACTTTTTGTGAACAACATGTTTTCATATGATAGGGGTTTTGGAAACACCATTTTGTGAACAACATATGTTTTCATATGATAGGGGTTTTGGGAACACCACTTTTTGTGAGCAATATATGTTTTGGAATTATATGTATTTAAGATATATATATTGTTTTGAAAAATGTATATATATTTTCTTCTTAAGCATATATGTTTTACAATTGTATGTATTTACTATACATATATTGTTTTGAAAAGTGTATATATATTCTTGTTAAACATATATGTTTTACAATTGTATGTATTTTAAATATATATATATCGTATTTTTGACAGTGTTCCTGCTTCGTAGCTTACAATTAATAAGAGGGGCTGAATTGGGAGGAGATTGAATCGGTCTGGGGCGGCTGTCATTCGGCGCCTAACTTAACTTAGGTGACCTCAATATGACATGTTTAATGCCCCCTTGAGGTGAGCCAAAAGACAAAGATTTTGAACCAGTCTCATCGAGAAGGAACCCTACTTTTTTGCACATATATAGTATGATACTAACGTGCTTTTCCCTGTCTCAAGCTTCGTGTGGTCGTGCATACATTTTCATAGCTCAATGTATTTTGAATATGTTGAAAGCAGAACTTTACACACATTGGTTTTGGATTTCTTTACCCTGTTCCTGCTGCATACCTCCGTAACCAATAGATAACCGGGAAGCCAAAAAGCTTCTTCAGTGTGCTAAAGGTTAAACGATGTGTTGGATTATTTCGTCCACCGAAATATTGTCAGGTAATAATCATGAACTTACTCAACAAATGGGTGTTTGAAGGGTCGACAACAAATGTATCTTTTCCCATGACTTTGCCTATATATTATATACACTTTGCCTCTCTCTCTCTC
>NW_017804675.1:61234-199470 GCF_001625305.1 Branchiostoma belcheri | reverse complement strand
TATATATATATATATATATATATATATATATATATATATATATATATATATATATATATATAATATATATATATATAGGCAAAGTCATGGGGAATATATACATTTGCTGTCGACCCTCCAAACACCCATCTGCTATATGTATACAGGATGTGTACTGAGAACGTTTTCCTCTTACTATAAACAGTACGTGGCTCAGGCTCTGTTTGTCTCAGTCCACATTACGTGACCGGCATGTCTACACGTTAACTTAGACAGCCGTGCCAACCAGCGATGTTGTGGGGTCGGGTGGCGTAGCGGCAGCGCGCTCGACTCGGAACCAAGAGGTTCCGGGTTCGAGTCCTGACATGCCACCGATCATATGCCCTTGAGAAAGGCACTTTGCACGACTTTCCTGAGTATTGTCTTGTCCTGTATTCGTCCCCTGCGTTGGTGGTGGCATAAAATAAGTTGATATTACTTATGTGTGCTGTCGCCTTGTCTAGTTATGAACTGTTGGCATTCATAGCGATGTTGTTACCTTCACCAAGAAGGTTATGTTTTCAGTAGCGTTTGTCCGTCTGCTTGTCTGTCTGTCTGTTTGTGAACAGCATAACTCAAGAAGGAGGAACAAGTGCTACATTACTGCGTTACGTCTATACAGTATCTACAGGATCTATTCTCTCTTTTTGAAACAAGCATGAACAAATTTACATACTATAGTTTTTTCATTTACATCGTATAATTCCTGGATGTCATGATAAAATGTGAATTAATGTGGCTTCGCTAGGTTAGATGTATAGTACTGGGTACAAGGGTAGGAGGAACACGTGCTACATTACTGTGCTACGCCTATATCTACAGGATCTCTTCTCTCTTTTCGGAACAAGCATAGTTTTTAATTTGCATACATCGTAGTTGTTGATTGGCATGATATATTTGAACAATTCTGTCTTCGGGAATTAACGTTTTTACCCACACACGGCGTGAACATGTTAACTTATGACGGAAGGTGAATTGTGGGGTCAGCGTTCGTACGTACGGTGCGTGCGCCAAGTGTGACGTAAGGTTAAGTATACAGAAGTAACAGCCGTTATCAGCCTGTTGGTTATCAGTCCTGACATTGAGAAAAGTCACATACCGGCACGCGCGTGTAACCCTAGTTTAGATTTACACTAAAAATTACAATTGACAAAACGAGACAGACAAGCTATAATTATAGTCACTGTTCTAAAACTTTGTGTTGTTGTTTTTGCACCTGGTACCTTATTTTGTTTGCTTTGGGAAACTCTGTGGTGTTGTTTTAACCAATGATGTGGTACTTTATTTTTAACTAAAGTGCTTATTCCAGTGGTTAGCGACCCTGCCTCTGGACCGAAAGGTTGGAGGTTCGATCCCAGCTGTTGTCGCTCACCCAACATACATGCTACTGTTAAGGGTCGCAGTCTTTAGGACGGGATGTTAAAAGCTGTGGTCCACTGTTCATTGTGCTTGTCGAAAAGAGCTAGGGGAATTTCCCCAGTACAATGAACTTGTAAATACTGTACATAGCGTCTGTCTTCTCTGACACGACCAGTGGAAGATTAAATGAGCTAAACTGGATCGAGATCACTTTTACTTTTTATCACTTTAACTCATTGCTGTTGTTTTGACACCCCCCCCCCCCGCACACACAGGCTGTCCTGGGTAAAGCCGGTGTGTTCCTCGGCCTGCTGACGTACTCCGTCCTGCAGCTGTTCGCTCAGTCCCTCCCCCTGACTGCCATCTACTCCTACCTCCCTACTGCTGACGACAGGTAGTTATGATACCTTAGTCTCTTTTAGGCTTCGGGAGGCGGCTGGAAAGAGTAGAAGTCGGCAAAATAAAGCTAAGGTCCCAATTGGGAAAAGGGGCCCTGGCGGGTAGTTCCCGGGCTGTTTTTTTACCACTTTCGGGCGGGACCCCGACGTGGCCCCGCGGGGCACCCTGCGGCTACCGGGATATTTTTTGGTCCCGTCGGGGCCCCGATAAGAATTTAATTCTGAGTTAAATTCTACCCGGGCCCCGCTAACAACAAGACGCCGTGACCTCATCGTGAGAACACCGGGAGGTACCCCTCCGGTTGCCGGCATTCCACCGGGACACATTTCTTACGTCACAGACCAGATGAACAGAATAAAGGTGTGTACTTCGTAAACCCGGGTAAAATGTGTGACCTCACAGATCAAATGATCACAACAAATACGTGAATTCTGCATTACATATAGGTCAATACAAGACATCGTCAGAGAATCTGCTGGGTACCTGCCGGGTGCCTGCCGGATACCGACCAAAGAGGGTGACAAAATTTCTAACAAAATGCTACTGAAGGAAACTTTTAATTGTGACCACGACAGACGATGCCCGCTCGACTCCTGAACCCGGCCGGGGCCAGACGGGGCTACATCCCCGACGGGCACCGGCGTAATTGGGACCTTAGCTTAAGAGAGATAGCATGCCGGGGGTGCGGCAAACTGTTGTCTCCCAGCAGACCAACTCCCCTGGATTGCTATCTCTCTTATTTGGCGGATTTCTACTCTTTCCGACCGCCTCCCGAAGCCTGGTAGAGGCTAATGATGACTGTAATTTATATAGATATTGTATCCAGACCATGCTCAGGCACCGTACTGGGTAGTCCACACGTATCCAGAACCGTGCCTGATCCTAACCCTAACCCATTCAGGCATGGAACTAGACAGGCAGAGTTCTGGATGAAATAATACTGTTTATGAACTTTTCATACACTGTACCAGTTAGTATTGTTGTGGAATAAATCTGATTGATTTTTATTTATTTGTTTGTTTGTTTGTTTGTTTGTTTGTTTGTTTTGATGACAGCTTGGCGGCTCTCCTCCTGCGTCTGGTCCAGAACACGGTAACGCTCTGCGCATGCGTCAGTGCGTCTGTCTGCGTCAGAGTCGTCTTGGCGGTCTGCTTCGGGCTCACCAGGTTCTGTTTGTTTATTCATTTCTATTTTCTTTTAGCTTAGGATGAAACATTGCATGTCTTTACGTATACACTGCTTACATTTACCCTACACATACAGAGTCGTACTCATGCATACACAAGTAAGGGAAAATAAACAAGCGAACTAGAATTAAACTAGTCTCCAACAGAATCCTTTGCAGGCTTAATAAATAGTAGAAATCGGCATAAAAAGAATGTAGTTGGCCATAGAGGGTCCAGTTTGCCTGCAAATAAAGGAGTCTGGCGGAGACTAGAATTAAGCTATGTACATTTAAGTGTCAAATCCAAGTTAACGTTTCGCCACAACATCTGTTATGTAGTAATAGTATGTCTATCTGAATTGTAACTGACACCGTTAACTGTTAACTGTTCCGAATTGTTTATGTTATTGTTGTGAGGGCTAGCCCTTTATAATAGCCTCCGGCTAGTTGGGCAGTCCTGGCTGCATACATGAGTGTTATCAGCCTAATAAATCAAATCAAATCAAATCAAATCAAGTTCCAACCCATGTTCCAGGTTCTTAGTAGACGTCTTGGCGACGGTCTGGTTCTTCTTCGCCACCGCCAAGGAGTCTCTTCTCGGGGGAGTTCTGAGACGTTTTAGAAGGTAAGGTGTATGTTTCAAGCAAAGTTAACATCGTGTGTATTTGTACCGTTTTTGACAGCTAGGCAGTGTCGTCGTGTTTTGAATGTTGAATGCAGAATACACACCTTAGTTGTTTGTTTGTTTCCAAAGGGTCTGGAGCCTTGAGTTCATCAGTTCATACCTGGAAAACTGCGTTTTTGCCCGGCGAAGATCTGCTTCCAGAGGCGACGATACCGACAGTGAAGACGACACCAGTGGCAGCGAAGACGAGACGCAGTTCAGGTTCGGCAGAGACTCCTCCTCCGTCCTTTCCGACAGACGCCCGTTCCGGGGCCGGACTCTGCTCCTGCTGTTCTTCGGCGTTCCCATGGTGATGATGTGGGCCGTCCTCCTCATCCTGCCCAACATCAGGACCGGGCTGCGCAGACGGCTCAGGAACAGGAGAGAAGCTAGCCGCACAGTGGTGACCGCACATTCAGAACTGAGATGTGTTGGCACCCAGAAAGCGCGCGAACGTACCGAACTGTGCAAAGGAAAAACAAAAAGGGAGCGGTGCGCGGTGTGTCTGGATAAGAAGAGTAGCGTTAGGCTGAAGCCGTGTGGACATGACAGGCTGTGCCAGCGGTGCGTCACCAGGATCATGGACCCGGACTATCAGTACTCGGGGATCTGTCCGCTGTGCAGGACTAACGTTACGGAGGTTGTCACGCCGTCAAACGTGTTCGGACAATAGAAGAGTTGCGTGTGGGTAATAAAGTGCGGTCGGTATTGTACCCAGAACCGTGCCTGTCTAGTTGTATGCCTGAATGGGTTAGGGTTAGGATCAGGCACGGTTCTGGATAGTCCCTATTGTATCCAGAACCGTGCCTGTCTAGTTCTATGCCTGAATGGGTTAGGGTTAGGATCAGGCACGGTTCTGGATAGTCCCTATTGTATCCAGAACCGTGCCTGTCTAGTTGTATGCCTGAATGGGTTAGGGTTAGGATCAGGTACGGTTCTGGATAGTCCCTATTGTATCCAGAACCGTGCCTGTCTAGTTCTATGCCTGAATGGGTTAGGGGGAGGATCAGGTACGGTTCTGGATAGTCTCCGCGTATCTAGGAACGTAGATCTACCACGAGCTCGGTTCTGGATACGTGTGGACTATCTACATGTACTTTTAGAGATAACAGAATACGTTGTAGGTGCTAGTAACTCAGTCGACTCTATTCCCGAGATCAAAAAGGCGCCATTGCAATTGCTGCTAAACAAAGAAAATGACGATGATACAAACATCTAGCACTGAGATATCGAAATTGTTGCTGTCTTCTTTTGATAACTGACGAATGTATATTTATCTATCAGTACTTGTATTCAAACAAATTTGCAAGAATGTTACTAGTATATAATTTGTCGCTTCGCATCATTGTCTATACCATAATATGTCAGAATGATGGCCAATAAGCCATATGCAATGTTCCCCGCAATAAAGAAACGATGTGCAATACCCAAAGTGAAAACAGATACAATATATAACCATACAAATAACTGCCCTGTCGTCATAAAATCTAACGAGGTTTTCTTGTGTAAGATAGGGCAATTACTACCTATGAACATATACATATCTCCCTCTCTGTCAATATTTCTTTCTCTCACTACCTCTTTCGATTAATCTCAAGATCTCGCTACCTCGCTACCTTTCTATCTTTCTATGATCTGCATGTGTGTGCCTATCACGGTCCCTGTTTCTCCATCTCCCCCCCTCTTTTTCCTTCCTTCTTCTCTTTCCTTCTTTCTGTTTCTCTCTCCCTCTCTTTCTTAGCAACTACCAGGCTTCGGGAGGTGGCTGGAAAGACTAGAAATCGGCCAAATAGAGAGATAGCATGCCGGGGGAGTTTGTCTGCTGGAGAGAACAGTTTGTCGCTCCCGTTTCGGCAGACCAACTCCCCCGGCATGTTATCTCTTTAGTTGGCCGATTTCTAGTCTTTCCAGCCTCCTCCCGAAGCCTGGTAGAGGCTAGTTCTTTCTATCCCTCTCTAGTTCTCTCCCTCCCTCCGTCATTTATCGCCATCCCGCTGCCTGGCCAGCACACAGATGAACCCTGCGAACAGGCCGAGGGCAATGACCCCGATATAACCCATGGCCTTGTCCAGCCGCGGCTCTAACTCTGGGTACGAGGCGTTCACGTGAACGAACACCAGGCAGGGCTTGTACCCAGGGTACCGTGCGGAGCCGTTATACGTGCCACTGATAGAGTACGTAAAGTCGTCAATATCTTCTATGTGGCAGTGAAGCTTGTACTCAGTATTGTTGGTATTGGGTGTTTGGGAGCTGATACAAACACCAAGGACGGGTGTGCGCATGTGCATGACTCGTTCCCACTCGGAGTTCTTTCTCTTGCGCGGTGCACTCTGGGTAATCCGACAGGTGTCGTCATCGGATGAAGAAACGTTCGCGCATGCGCAGTCCGCATCGTGGTAGGCATTGTAAACGCAGGAAATGTTAAGATGGCAGCAAAACGCAGGACAAAGTCGAGACGCAACCTTCTCAGCATTGTTGTCAGAACTCGTGTGTGACTCTCCTATACCTTTGGTAGTCGAAGCCATTGTATTATAAAAAGGTGTGCTATGCAAGCCCCCATCATTAACAGCCGTCCTCTGAGTTATCAGTGGTACGTTTGAGAAGTTTTCTGTTGTCTTCTGTCGGTACGGAACTTTGTCAGCACTGTTGTCAAAAATAACTTTGTTGGTCGTACCCATTTGGTCGTAAAATGGCACGCGACGGAATCCTTCGTCGTTTCCAGCCATTTTGTTAGCTGCGTGTGTTGCGTTTGAGGCGTTAAGCGTATTTTGTTCGTAGGTAACCTTGTCAGCATTATTGTCAAAACGCGTTTGTGACTCTGACTCTCCTGTACCTTTGCTTGTCGCAGCCGTTTGGTCGAAAAATGACCCCCGAAGATAGCTTCCATCTCTTACAGCCATGTCCTTTATAGCTGCATGTGTTGCGTTTTCAATATTTGGTACCTTCTGCCTGCCCCGGTTGTGTCCGTTACCGTGCCGTATGGTGTGTTCTGACGTGCCGTGCCTTACTGTGAGTGCTAGGGTCGAGTGCATGACAACCCAGGCCAACAACATTTGTAACATCCGAGTCATGTTGTAGTTTAGTTTTTCGACTCTCTGAAATTGCAAAGAAATACGCCATTAGAGATAACCATCAGTTATAACTATCAGTAAAAGCAGCATAGCGAGGAATTGACAAGAAAGACGCGTAGACTGTGTGTAGCTTGAGTATTCTATGAAGAATACTCGGGTAGGGCAATAGCAAAATGTAGATGAAGCCCCCCTCCCCACCACACACACTCACCGCCATCCTATAGAATTTGAAACTGTAGAACTCACGCACAAACAAGAAAATACTGCACGTTCTCTCGTCAAATACACAAACCCTTGAAAGAAACCTACTAACCTACACACATACCTCAATCTGTTTTGATGTCTTTAAAAGATCTTCCAAAATTTCCAAAAATGACTTAATCAAGAAAACGTCCCTGTGTCTGCATGAGGAAACTATTCTGAACCAGGTGAAAACCACGACAGGAATGCGCATCAATATTTCATGGATTTATTCAGGAATGCGAACCCTGTCAGATAAAACTTTACGAGTTTTTCATCAGTATGCAATATACAAAATTAAGACTTACAGTATTCTGCGACATACATACTAGTTTGACCAACAGTATTGGCCATCCAGTGACAGAAGAGAAAGCATGAGCCTGTAATGTCCCATAGAATTCAAGCCTGGTGCCAAGACCTGTTTTAACTGTGGAGAGGACGAAAGAGACTCGGTAGTTTGGACACCTGGCTACTAGACTTTGGCTAAGCACACCATGTTTCCCCTACTCTTATAGATAAGTATGTTGGGTTATTTTTCGGTGTTTTATGTCCAGTTGTTCAGTCCGGATAAGGCAGCCCCTGGTGACCTGTGTCGGGTTGGTGTTGGACCAGGCGTCTGTGCGGCTCCTTCGGCGCCATGTAGGGAGGAGGCGCGGAACTCGGATCAGCCGAGTACGCGGGGGGAGGGTGCAAGGTGTACGGAAGATCCGCGTACGGCAGGGATGATGACGTGTGCGCAGAGAGCTCTGACGTGTACGGCAGGGATGATGACGCAGGGTACAGTTGCGGGTACGCCTGCATGGGGATGTGTTCACGGGGGGTCCCCTCTACACCGACTCTCGGAGTTGACGGAGACCTGTTGTTGTTGCTATAGCAACAGTACACGGCCACGCCCACCATCACCATGACGACGACCCCTGATCCCGCGGCGATCCCCACAATGGCGGCTGTGCTTAGGGATTGCGGACCTGGTAGTAAGAACGGGATGGAGGGCTTTAAATCTTTTATGAAAATTTAACCTTTAGCACACTGAAGTAGATGTTTGGCTACCAATTCTGTATTGGTCCATAGTAGGGGAAATGTTAAAACGCTATAAATACTACTCTGTATAGACACAGTGACACACAAACTCACAGCTTAGCCATCCAAAACAATACTTCCGGACCTACCGATATACTGTAGTCTGTAGAAGATTTTGAAGTTCCCTCCGGCCGCGGTGCCTCCCTCCAAGCGGATAGTCACCTCAGACGATAACCGCCTCACACGGTCTTCCTGGTAATGTATAAATAAGCCAATCAACTGTCGTATCCAGAACCGTGCTTTATGGTCCAGATAGTCCAAGCGTATCCAGAACAATGCCTGGGGCAAATCTACGTTCTTGGATACATTCTTGGAGTAGCCCATTCTGGCATAGAACTAGATATGCACGGATACAATAGATGTCTAACCTTCAGCAACCTACCTCGTAGTCGTCGATATTGGAAACTACGCCGAAGAGCAGGTTTATAAGCATGAACTAGTCGAAAAGGAAACAAAAGTAAGACAAGTGTCACTGATCGAAATGAAGAAAGATACTAGCTGAAACGTCTGACCGTTTCCAAAATTATATCCAGTAGCTTGAGGAACTGTTTTTGGCGTATCTTATTACCTGGATGTCTAACCTTTAGCGACCTACCTGATATTCGTTTAAACAGAAGCTGCGAGTGCTGGTCGTGAATTCACACGTGTACATGGCGTTCCCGTCGCACACGTGGATAGAGTCCGCACAGCCGCCCGGCATGTCGGTCAGATCAAACGGGCCGAGTTGGACGGTGTAGTCGGCGGCGGTGTAGAGGTGGGTGGCGCAGACGGTGCCGCTGTAACTCGCGTTGTTGCTGTAGACGATGTAGCCGCTGGAGTCAGGCTGCAGGTACACCGAGCTGTAGCAAGAGGGCGCTATTTCAACTACAAAAAGTAAAATATTGATCGCGTTAGGTTTGGAAAGGTAAATTGAGTTTTCAGTAACATTATTTCATTTTACGTTTACACGATGTAGCCGCTGGAGTTAGGTTGGGAAAGAACTTCAACTTGTAACATTTATAACCTCACATACACAGGAATCATTTGTGTATGTGTGAGTGAGTGTGTGGGTTTCTTTGCGTGTCGGACTCCGTACAGTCGAGTGAAAGCACGTGGGTGGGGGGAATTCTGTATCCACAGACCACAAAAGCTGAGCAGGCACAGGGAGTTCGAGAAAATGTGTTTTGCAACTTCTTCCGCAAATGTGATAATCTAAACAAATAAGTAAATAGTGGATAAACAATACCTGCGTTGCCGTAGGTGAGAAAGGATGTTGTCCGGATGCTGTGGTTAGAACATAATGTAGCGAAATGAACTGTGGCGAACTGACAGTGTAGCGGAAAGATGTAGCCAAAACGCGGCGGTATTCCCTACCTGACGCGCAGTACGTTGGGAACGTTGTCCTCTCGTCCCCATGGTCGGAGCAGTCCCGGGTTCCGTCGCACAGAAGCGAGGCTGGGATGGAGGAACCGTCGCTGCACACCCACGTGTCGCCTGCAGCTGGAGGGAGAAACGGTTTACAGAACTTTGATAAAAAACAAATAAAAAAGAGGGAAAAAGGGAATGGCAAATGTTCCACTGAGCCTGACCTGGCTAATGGTGCCGTCACTGCACCCCACGTGTCGCCTGGTCAGGGTAGGTGTATGTACGGTACTATTACTATACTTCTAGTATATTTCTTTGCCTGTACTTAGCACGATAGTACTGAATGTAGAGAGAGACAGAGACAGGGAGGAGAGAGA
Source organism: Branchiostoma belcheri (assembly GCF_001625305.1). Lineage (NCBI taxonomy): Eukaryota > Metazoa > Chordata > Leptocardii > Amphioxiformes > Branchiostomatidae > Branchiostoma > Branchiostoma belcheri. Next base: position 189,753 of record NW_017804675.1, on the reverse strand, counting down.
CGGTGAGATGCAGAGACAGAGAGAGAGAGAGAGACAGACAGACAGACAGACACAGAGCGAGGGAGATAACCAGAGAGAGAGAGAGAGAGAGAGAGGGGGACAGAGAGAGAAAGAGAGAAAGACAGAGAGAAAGAAAGACAGAGAGAAAGACAGAGAGAAAGACAGAGAGAAAGAAAGACAGAGAGGCAAATAGAGACAGTGAGAGACAGGGAGAGAGAGAGATGGAGAGAAACAGAGACACAGAGAGAGAGAGAGAGAGCGAGAGAGACAGTCAGGGTGTGTGCCAGTGTATGTGAGAGGGAGAAAATGATCCGGTACCCGATGTTAAACACGCCACCTCACCGCTGCCGTCGCCACAGTTGTGTATGTTGTAGTCGGAGTGTGTACATGTGTGTGCACGTGTGTGTGTACGCGTGTGTGTGTCTGTGTACCTGTGTTTGTGTGTACCTGTGTGTGCATATGTGTATCTGAGAGAGAGAGTGAGGGAGAGAGAGAGAGAGAGAGAGACAGTCGGGGTGTATAACTCTGTGTGTGTGTGTGTGTGTGTGTGTGTGTGTGTGTGTGTGTGTGTGTGTGTGAGAGAGAGAGAGGGAGAGAGAGTGAGTGAGTGAATGAGTGTGTGAGAGATAGAAAGAACCCGGTACCTGAAGTTAAACACGACAGCTCGTCGCTGCCGTCTCCACAGTTGTCCATAGTGTCGCACCTGAGGTCGGGATGGATGCACCTGTCCGTGACGTCACAGGAGAACCCGGACTCACAGGCCGCGCCAGGGCCGAACGGGTCGGCTGGGGAGGAGAACGATAGAACACTATGCCTGAATGGGTTAGGATTTATAATAAATTAAGGCCCGGTTCTGGATAAAGCCCGGTTCTGGATAAAGCCCGGTTCTGGATAAATCACGGTTCTGGATAAAGCATGATTTTGGATAAATCACGGTTCTGGATAAAGCATGATTCTGGATAAAGCACGGTTCTGGACAAAGCCCGGTTCTGGATAAAGCCCGGTTCTGGATAAAGCCCGGTTCTGGATAAAGCCCGGTTCTGGATAAATCACGGTTCTGGATAAAGCATGATTCTGGATAAATCACGATTCTGGATAAAGCACGGTTCTGGATAGAGTATGGCTCTGGATACTCTACCTACCGTATGCCGTGTACAGGATGGTGAAAGAACCCGGGGTGGAGACGTCCGACACCAGCCGGAGCGTGAGGGTGTGATCCAGCGATGACGTGTACTCCGTGATCCCGCTGGATCCGCAGATGTCGGCGTGGATCCCGGAGGAGGAGAATCCCGTGTGGATCCCCTCGTACACGTACAGGTGATCGTAGCAGGACGATCCCCCGCCCTCGATCCGGTTCTCCAGAATCTCGATCATGATCCAGAAAACAAAACTTTAAGGTATAGATCATGAAATAGGGAGGCTTTATTACGAGACTCGAGTCTCACGTATTAAAATATCTCAGAGACTTAGCAAGAGACAAACGCAGATGGATTGAACTGTACAGAGACATACACTGATTTGGCCTGTGAAGTGTAGTTTGCTAATTGTAATCTGCTAATTTACAGCCAAGAACAGTTATTTATTATTATTTTTTATGTTTGTTTATTTTGTATGTATATGAATTAAAAAATAAGGTATAGATCTAGATAAAAAAACGATCCCATAGCCTTTTTCAGACTGTGGGGACAGTGGGTTGTTGGTCCACTGTGTCTAGGGAAAGGTATTGGAAGTTGGAGCCCATCCCTCTCCTTCCACTGCCTCTTACGTCCTCCACGGATGTCACATGTACCCATAAATAACTCCGCCTGATTGTAAAGCCTAAGCTAACTTTTGATTATTTCTTTTCTATATATAAGTTGTTAAGTTTTATTCTATACCTATCTATTTTACTATGATACTTATCGTTACCTTTTTGCCATACAATGTACCCTGTACAATTGTCGTGCAATAAAGTTCTTCGTCTATAAAAAAATAATATTTTTCAAGATCAAACAAAAAGTCGAAGACTTTACACCTTTGTTTTCAGACCATTTAGAGATGTTGAGAATTTCTTATTAACTATTGTGAATTTCTTGCTGATTATATCTATACTTCCCCAACTGCCTCTCAGTCAGCAGACATGTATATAGCAGGGAGTTGAAAGCAGGAACCCAGCCCAGACCCCGTTCTTACCTGTAGGTACAGAAGATCGCTTGCCCCCGGCGCTACGAGGTTGATGTAACAGTCCACGTTGTTCCCGTAGGTCCAGCTGATGTAGCCAGCCTGGTCCAGGGTGACCCGACTGCCACAGCGGGCTCCCATGTTAACTACGGACACAAAATCAACAGACAGGGTTATTGTGGCATGGGGGTTATTGTATCCAGAACTGTGTCTATCGTTCTATTTATTTATTTATTGATCTTAAAAACGGTTGGGTGGTACCTTCAGTTTAGGACAACTGATTTCCAAGGTAGCCCAACATAAGACAGAACAAGTTACAAAGGATATACATGTACATGTAGACAATCAATTACTTAAACATAGAGATAATAAATAATATGAACAAAGAGTACAAGTAGTCAATCATTGGAAACAGGACATGTCAACCGTTCTATGCCTGAATAGAACAGAATTATTACTATGATCTGGCACAGACCTGATCTCTGTTGTACCCAGAACTGTGCCTGTCTAGTTCTTTGCCTGAATAGGTTAGGGTTAGGATAAGGCACGGTTCTGGATACGCGCGTAGACTATCCAGAGCCGTGCCTGAGCATGGTTCTGGATAAAGCACGGTTCTGGATACACCTGGACTATCCAGACCCTTACTCAAGCATGGGTCTGGATAAAGCATGGTTCTGGATAAAGCATGGCCTGCATGCAACACATTCTTTCCCAGTAGTACAGAGTTATTGTTAGCAACGCAACCATAGCCTGTTATGGTTACGTCACACCTTGTGATAAACAATGGAGCGAAGTTCTCAGGTTTCGGTCATGCAGAAGTCGTCTGGCATTTTTAGGTTGTACACTGTAGAAAATACTCACAGGAAACTAGATAAAAACACAGATTTTCCAAACATCCGTCGTCCTGTACAATACTTTACTCTAACACGACTCCCAAACATACAATACTACCCACTGTTAGTCACACTGCTCACTTAACAGGTACATGTATGGTGGAAATGAGTACCCAGCTTCGACTAGCTAGGGACGTCCCTCAGATAGGACGTTAAATGGAGATCCCACCACACGTATTGAAAAGAGTAGGGGTCCTTCCTGGTGTGAGTGATTCAAACCTTACATTCTGTCTACTTACATTGTACAAAACTGGTGTGTTACGCCCAAAGGCGGTTTACCGGTTATGCGAAACAAACAAACACAGATTTGCACGCCCTAGAAATACAAACTATACAAGTCATGTACATGACATGTCCTCGGTTCCACGTGCGTGTGTATAATAAAAAGCTAGACTGCTGAAGCTGTGACACTGATCCACGCAAAATCTCTTCGTAAACAAGCTGAAGTTTCTTATTTTCCGCTTGTATCTAAAGTATGTCATATACATGTAACTTCGTCACTTATCAAGTCTAGTAGACGTTGCAATTGTCCTTGGGTGGACTGTGATATGTGGGGATGGCAACAAGACCATGCTCGAACTTTATGGATTTTGTAGACTGCTTAAAGTGCAAACGTGCATCGCAGAAACTGCAGTAGCAGTGGATCTGACATGCATGCATGCTCCCAAACCACCATGTAAAGCTCCCACAATCGCACAATTGTCAGACACTACAGTAATAGTACATTACAAAGCATTGGGCGGGACTTACTTGTGGTATAGTCCGATGACACAGTTTGCCATAGGGCCGCTAACAGACACCAGCTCAGCATTGTTTCGTAGTTATACCGAGAAAAGTCACTAACTTTCGACGAAGAAGTCTCTATAATTCTACAGCACCGGCCCAGTGTAGGTCTGGTGTTTTCACGGTGCCTGGTCGGGGTATGTTTACTTTGGAATAGAACACTTCAGTCGGGCGTGTTGGCTTTATATTCTGTACAATGGAATCACCGCGGTTTAGTTCACGTATACGAAGGCCTGCATGCCCTTTTTCGGAAGGCGTAATCAGGCATCTTTTTTTATCTTCGTAATCCGTAGACACCCTCCCAAAACATCGTAATTCGTAATCAATAGAGTAACTGTTCGTACGTAATCACCTCTCAGAATGTAACGTAATTCGTAATTGGCGGCAAAAATTTTGCGTAATTCTTAATCACTAGCCCCCCCCCCCCCCCACCCTACTACTACAAATTTGGCCGCCAACCGTGAAGGTGAAAACTATCAAACCTCCTCACGATGTCAGATTAGTCAGAGCAGGTAAGACTAAGTATATTTTGGAAACCACGTCAAGAAACAGTTACTCAAGCAACTGGATATGATTTGGGAAACGGTCAGACGTTTCAGATAGTATCCACTACCTTTCGTCAGTGTCAGAAAAGCAGGGTTATAAGTACAAACTATTGATTGATATACAAATAAGTGAAGACAATTTTTAGGATGTCCAATATATTGGAGACCCATGGGGGGGGGGCATGTATTTGGAGAAATTTGGGTCTAACAGAATCGTTCTCCACAGATGTGTGGGCGGGAAGCAGGAATCCTCTCCGGGTTTAGTCGTGATGACGTCAAGATCCGCTCCAGGTGGCGGGTATCGATTAAAAATAAACCTTCCCGGTACGGACTGGGCGAGATTAGGGCTGTCTGAAAATCTGCCATGGTAGCCTGACTTCCGGATAGAAATACTAGTATTTCAACCATCATAGTAAATCTTAGGTCATTTAGTTTAGATACCTCGGCACAATAGGACTGTACGTGGGAATGTATGAAACTCTGACATGGTAGCGTAACGTTAGCCTCCAACAGGCCTTTCTAAAAGTTATGGAGAGTAGAATTCAGCAAAAACAGTCGCCAGGCCTTTCTAAGGGGTTATGGATAGTTGAACCGTCTTGGTAGAATTCGGCAGAGATACTGTCAGTATAACTGGCCAGGTGGTGGGTTATCGAATAGACATAAACTATTTAAGTCTGTAACAACTCCTTTAGCACTCTGGTTTAGTCTGTAATTATTTAGCAAATGACGTTTCTTCTATATGTTTGTTTCGTTTTTATTTTGGGTAATCTGTATTTATTAGGCTATAGGGTATCAAAATAAATAGAGAATAATTTTGATTTATGAAAACAATACATTAAAAACCACTTACTAGACTCTAGCTATAAATCACACGACACAAATCGTTTTATTATGTTATAGTAGTTTATCTGATTTTCTAATTTTCTATTATAGTACCCAATCAGGTTTCTATTATGTTACATTTATTAAAGTGTATTCTGTGTGTTAATTTATTATCTTGAACATTGTTTATGTTACCGGTGGTATATAAGTTCAACCACGACTAAGTATCTATTACTACTGCTACTTTGTTTTATTTGAATAAGAAATACTCTACATAAGAACGATTATGATTCGCTAAAACAATAAATTAAAACCCACTTACTCCACGGCAGCTATTAATCAAACTGACAGAAATGATTAACGTAAACCGGCAGACGGATCCAGGTCTAACTGTGACCCCCCGCGGATTAACGATCAGAAGGCGACTGAGATTAATATCGGGGATTAAATACTCCAGAAACACGTGACGACGTCGTGTATTATGTATATATAGAAACGTAGCGCTGATGTTATCGTATATCCGAAAGGAAGTTTCATGTCGTAAAAACGGTAATAAAACCACTGATAGGAGGACCACATGTGCTGGGCTGGAAGGAGCAGAGGCATTTCTGAGGAAGGCACGGCTAGATCTGCGTCTGTGACCGGATGTGGGGAAGAGGCGAGGCACAGCTGACTTAGCTAAAGGTGGGTTTCAAAACTATTTTCATACCATTATTTCATTTGTCTATCTAGGTTTCAATTTTCTGTACATCAATTTTTCCGGTTTCTGTTACGTAATACTGTTGTACATGTCTTGAAACATAGTTTTGTTTAGTGATACCATAGATATAAGCCACTTTATGAAGGTGGGCGTTCAAGAACTCTTTTTGGTAGACGTTTTCAAGGTACAGTAATAAAAGTACGGCAAAGGATACCAAATGCTTTCAGTGAATAGATAGTAACGGTAAGACCTATTTTACCCTCCTTGGTAGGCGTTATGCAATGGCCAATGCCAACACCTTGTCTTAGAAAATGCAACACACTCGGAATTATACCTTTTCTCTATGTATGTTCGGAAAACAAAAATCTCCCGCTTGGTTATCAATCTCGATTTCGCCCTTTTCTATCTGCGGAGAGGAACAGCTATCATGTTATATGTTTGGATACCAGGCTAATGCTGTGCAATGTCGACACCAGTTAGCAGAAAAACATCACGCACGGAGTTCGAGCTTTTTTTCGATGTCTGCTCGTGAACTTATCCATCGTGGTTGACGAGAATTGTTCTTATTTAGGGAGAGAACCAGCTATTACATGATAGGTTTGTGTACCAGCCTGGCGCTGTGCAATGCTCATGCCAGTTATCGAAAGAGTATTACACGTTAGTTCCACCTTTTTCGAAGTCAAAAACCTCTCGCTAAGTGATCGACCGTAATTGACGAGTGGTGAAGGTTGCCAGTCGTCATGTGACCCGCGTGTTCCTAGCATCACGAGTTGGGCTGGTATTACCGACCAGACATGGAGTCTGCCAAACTTTCTGGTGCACAGGAGTTATAGGTGTGCCAGGACTATATCTCATGCTTAACTGGTAGCCTGGATGCCAGACTGTTTCTAGGGCCTACACAGGCCAGCTCCTCGGCTCTAGAGCCAACATGGTAGTCTGGGTACCAGACTGTTGCCAGGGCCTGCACAGGCCAGCTCCTCAGCTACAGGGTCAAAATGCAAGCCTGGATGCCAGACAGTTTCCAGGGCCTACACAGGCCAGCTCCTCGGATCCAGGGCCAACATGCTAGCCTGGATGCCAGACTGTTTCCAGGGCCTATACAGGCCAGATCCTCGGCTCCAAGGCCAACATGCTAGCCTGGGCACCGCCGAGACACAGTCTGCCAAAGTTTCAGCTGCACAGGAGTTATATGTACGGTATGGCGATATTTCACAGGTACAGGTACAGCACAATTGACGTATGAGCTCGGCAATGGATGGCCAATGCTTTTACATATTTGTGACCGATGCAGCTTGTAACCAGCGATGAGCAAAACTGAGACCGTCTGAAGCGGCCTGACCTGACGAGCAATGAGTAAAAAACGTCTGTCAGAAGCTGTCCGACCTGACGAGCTGACTGATCCAATATCTGCCCACATTTACAGCCTCACAGACGGGAAGACGGATGGTTGGGTCTATGTCTGCACCCGTAACCAATAACTCGCCTTCTAACATCCGGACGTGTTGATACCGTCTCGTGATAGATTGTTTAATGCCGAACCGAATCAATGATGGGAATGTCACATTGAAAAAAATAGGAAGCAAAATGTGTCTTGTACAGAGTACTTGACCTGCATCATACCCAGAACCGTTCCTATCTAGTTCTTTGCCTGAATATGATAGTCTCCATATATCCACGTAGATTTGCTCCGGACACGGTTCTGGATACGCGTGGGCTATCGAAAACCGTGTCTGAGCATGACTCTGGATAAAGCACGATTCTGGATACGTTTGTTTGAATGTTTGAATGATACTCTCCTTCCGCACCCGTAACCAATAAATCGCCTTCTAACATCCGGACGTGTTGATACCACCTCGTGATAGATTGTTTAATGCCGAACCGAATCAATGATGGGAATGTCAAATTGGAAAAAAAGAAGAAGTGCAATGCTGTCTTGTAAAGTGTACTTAACGTGTATCGTATCCAGAACTGTGACTATCTAGTTCTATGCCTGAATGGGTTAGGGTTAGGATCAGGCACGGTTCTGGATCGTCTCCGCTTATCCAAGAACGTAGATTTGCACATGGCCCGGTTATGGATTCGCGTGGACCCCCAAGAAACGTGCCTGAGCATTGTTCTGGATTCAGTAGAGCTTGATGGATTCTCTGTTTGATGCCAAAACTCTGCCGCCACGTCAGATCAATGATGAAACTGTCAATGAAGAGACTGAAAAATTAGAAACAAAAGGCTGTCTGGTACAGAACAATTGACATATTAGCTCGGCAACGCTCTTTCACAAAAAAAAGGAATATGTCAAAAATCGGAAGCATCCATTCGATATGAAGTAGAGAAAGCATTACGGAAATAATGATAACTTACCAAATGGATAAAACGAGACAGACAACTGTCTCTCTCTATATATAGTAATAGACGCCATAGATACATGGCAATAGGAGCCATTATTTGTATCTTGTACTTTTTACAACTGTGAAATAGAGGCCCAAGCCTGAGTGTTGGAAGATTGGTTTTGCTTCAAACTTTCGTCTGGGCACACCAGAGTGATGATAATGTAATGAGTGTAAAAGATATAAAAATAGCTGGATTTCTCTTCAGTACATCTAAATGTACGCCAAGTTATCTCTCCACAAAGGAAAGAAGCACCCGATTCTTGTCTTTGGAACATTCCGGCATCACGAACGGAAGAATATCCGCCGTAAATGTCGCACATTTACAGCCATTTCTGCACCATTGCGCAGTTTTCCACCCTCATTGTGCCTGTAATTTATCGCTGCAGATCTACACGATAGCAAAGCGATGTTTTTGAGGCGTTTTTTGGTGTAACTCTAACGATTTTCCCGACTTTATCTCTCGCCATGTTCCATAATTACCCACAGATAAGCCCGCCTTCTGTGTGAGCATCAGATTAGTGTAATGAAGTTCGATTGAGCTGCGCTGCCTTTTAACTTTTCTCTCTCACTTCTGTCTTTCCTCCAGCCGAAACAGGTCGCGTGCAGACGCTGTGCAGGTTTTCCTCAAGACTTCTGGGGATATTAAAGACATACTCGTCTGCCTGAGCGATGTGAGCCAAGCTTGGAATCACCATGATAACTGCACAGCGTACGGGAGAAGTGGTGAGGCTCTTCTACTTCATCAGGATTGTTGTAGTCTGCTTCTGCCTTGCTCCCTGCACACAGGCAAGCCTACCTCCAAGCGACTACCGGGGAACTGTGGAAGGAACCGGCCTGGATACGAATCGTGTAGAAACCTTGGATGAAAACAAGGATGAGTTCACCAGAAGGCAACTTCAACTTTACGAAAACGGTAAGGAATATCTGAAAGCGAATCGTGTGGAACCTTTGGATGAAACTATCCAGGAGTACGTAAATGTAAAACTGGGTGCGGACCGTGTTGGAGCGTTAGACGGCAATGATGATTTGACCAGTGACGATGTCGGCTCAGGGGCTGTCCACGAAGGTTCCTTTCTCTCCACCGAAGTCGATTCGACAGTAACTTCACTTAACGTGTCTTCAGTAAATGGAGAAGACAATAATAAGACCGATGGCAGCGCCACAGAGTCTCTTTGTCCGCAGTTTTGCTGTGTCACCAACATGTCGTGCTTCTACATCCTCTCCAACGCCACAAGGAAACCGGAGGTAGAGTGTACATGCGACGGCTTCCCAGGAGACCCGAAAACCTGCCACACGGAAAACCAGGCAATCTGGGAGGAACTCGTGGAATCGGAGGAAACCTCCCGGGGAATCTGCATAGAGTTTCATATGAAGAACGCGCTGAACGAAACCGGACATAAGATTAACTGCCATGTGGAGGGAGTGCAGGACTTTACCTTTAACATCGTACACTGGGAGAGACCGTTAGCCAGTAGTACTGGCAAACCGACTGTTCCACCGGACTCCCAGGAGGTGTGGCTGCATTACCGCCCGTGCGTGCTGTATATAGAAGTAAACAGTACGATGCCGCCCATGCCGGCTGGGATCAACAAGACGATACAGTTAGTTGTACAGTACATCGGAACCGGACTGTGTTTCATCTTCATCGGTATCATCATGACCTCGTGCCGCAGGATCAAGGTGGACATGTAAGGGCATAAAAACTCATTCCAAGCAACTGGATGTGGTTTTGGAAACAGTTAGACGTTTCTGGTAGTATCCAGATCGTGGTTGCATACGACTGCAAACTGGAGCATTTTTTGACAGTTGAACATATGTTGAACAAGTAACATTGACTATGAATACGTCGGTGGAGGTTAGACATCCAGGTAATAAGATACGCAAAAAAAAAAGGAAGCGACTGAATATGGTTTTGGAAACGGTCAGACCTTTCAGGTAGATCCAGGGCGTGGTTATATAGGACCGCAAACTGAAAACATGCCTGGGACAGTTGAGCATATGTTGGACACAGTTCAGTGCCTGTCCTTGGTGCTGAACAATTCACTGAGATGTTCCTACCGGTCGTTAGAATCTAAGTAGAATTCGGGCGCTCTTGTGAGAATGTTCATCATTTAACAATAGCGCAGTTTCTAATTAGACTTCAAGAAATGGTGTAAAACCCGTGTAGGTATTTCAGCCTTAGAAAAAAGTACGGATGCAACCAAGAGATCAGAAAAATGAAACTAGATCTATACAACTCACAATGAAGCCTTAAGCATAGCTGTATACAAACATACAGAGGACACAGACTATTAGTAGAATGCGTCGATGAAGGTTAGACATCCAGGTAATAATAAGATACGCCAAAAGCAGTTACTAAGGCAAATTGTTATGGTTTTGAAAACGGTCAGACGTTTCAGGGATCATCCACACTAAGGAAAGGTAGTGGATGCTACATGAAACGTCTCACCGTTTTCAAAATCATATTCAGTTGCTTGAGTAACTGTTTTATTGGCGTATTAGTAGAATGTACTATTTTACCGTAGACAATCCAGTGCCTTGCTGATGATACAGTTTAGCACTCACTAGATACTTCAGGATGCCAACATAATATGCAAACATACATTTATGTACTTAGTAGACGTTGTTTTAAACTTTAAGGAAACGTTAATGAAGAGATACTAGCGTGTAACATCGTGAGATTATGTACATATCATAAGTTAGAAACCTGCAACTTGAATTGCAACTGTATACTGTTTGTATGTGACTGTTGTGTTTTGTTGTGTAAAAACAGGGCCCTATTGAAAAGAAGTGCAATCACTTAATGGGCCACCCTATATAAAAATGACGGCAAGTAAAAATAGAATAAACAAAATTTGCTTATATAGTCCAAAAACGCTGATTCGCTGAATGCACTATGAAACAGCAGACAACTTTATCTGTTACCAATGTCAACACCAGTGTTAATGTTACATGTGAATTGATGGACCTTACTGTAAAGAATTGCGTACAATTTCGCCTGTAACGCCACGGTTGTGAGCTGTACATATAGATAACAGAAACACACCCCACTTTCCTCACCGCAGGTTACTTCATTACGTTTCATATGAGTGATTATATCATATTTACGTTCCAGAACTCGTGTTTTTTTTACTACGACTCTATGATTGGCATCATCATGTTAATTAAAATCGATACGTGTCGCCTCCTCCCTAGCCTGGCTGGTGAGAGAAGATAACGTTTTTCTCTGATGTTTTTCGTCTTTTCGACTTTATAGATCCCTCGTACGGATTGTCGTGGGACGATTCATGGGGGACAGTGTTATTGTAGACTGTTGATACTTTTTATTTATTCATTGATTCGGCTGGTATAAAACAGCCAGGGCAGCCCAACTAGCTTGAAGCTAGTATTAAGGGCTTGTCCTGGGGAAAAAGTGTGGTTAAATACATACAAGTGACATAAATTCTTAAAAACGTCTTAATTACATAGGGTCAACAAATTGTTGACTGTTGATGGAGGTTAGACATCCAGGTAATACAATACGCCAAAAAGCAGTTACTCAAGCAACTGGATATGATTTTGAAAACGGTCAAACCATTTCCAAAATCATATCCAGTTGCTTGAGTAACTGTTTTTTTTGCTTATTGTAGACTGGTTTGATATTTCTCAAGATGAGACAGCCGCATTGGAGGGCTGAATTGTTAGGCTATTTATAAAAATATCAGTCATAATTGTTGTCACCATTTAGTGGAAAACGAAAAATTCACCTATTCAACATAAAAAATTCTAAAATTATCATTTGAATTAGATTATTGATATAAATGTGAGAGGAAAGAAGTTATGAAGCCACAGGAACTTCGCTGGTGAGAGAAGATAACGTTAACGATAACTGCTGATGTTTTTCGTCCTTTCTATGTTATAGATCAGACCTATGGTTTGTCATGGGACGAGTCATGGCGAGATAGTGTTATAGATATAAATGTCAGAGGAAAGAAGTTGCGAAACGGCAGGAAATTCGCGTTAGCGTTGTCAATTAATATTGTAGGAAACCCTGTGGGAGCAGAGGCGTACTTTTTCTTGTCTGTTTATAGAAGATATAGTGGGTGGTGACAAGTAGGAAGTCCGAAAAAAAGAAATTGCCTCAAGTGTTCTCACAAAGGAATGAGAAATCTAAGGTATAAACTAAAAATGACTGGTTTTCTCATATCAATCTAAAAAACGTTCAAACTTATCAAATGATTTTTCGGGACCTTAGATGCTTTATTGTACATGTTAAGTGGTGATATTCTGTTTTAGATAATAGAATATCCTTTGGTCTTTTTCTGATCCTCATGCAGTGCTATGCAAGTTTCGAAAGGTGGCGCACATCACAAAGTCACGCGGCTTGAAATAATGCATACTTTTACAGTTTCATATTTATCCTCCTGTAGCTGCAGTGCTAACCTCCTGGTTCCATGATGAAGTGTTGCACGTTACTTTTACACTTTATAGTGAGCCTCCAACTCCCCCAAGTATAAACCAAGAACGTTATCATGTACAAAGCGGCTTGACATAACACATTACTTTTACACATAGTTTAATATTTATCACCCCTGAGCTGCAGTGTTGACAAACGACTTGTGAGAACGGATCACTTCTACAGCTTAGTATTTATTATCCTGTAGCTCAAGTGCTGAGTTCCTATAACCTCTGCGTTCCGTGATGAAGTGTTGTACGTTACTTTTACACTTGATAGTGGGCCTCCCACTCCCCCTTGTGTAAAACAAAAACGGTGTCATGTACGAAACAACTTGTTAGAATACATTACTTTTACAGCTTGGTATTTACTATACTGAGCTGGAGGATTGATCCTAATCCCCTGTTCCGTGATAATGTTTTGTACATCACCTTTAACGCTTAAAAAACTGAGAGCGAAGTACCACAGAGAACGGTATCATGTACGAAACGAATGACTTTTACAGCTTAATATTTATCCTCCTGTGCTGAGTTCCTGAGTTCCTACACTCCGATCTCCATGATGAAGTGTTTTCCAGCGGTAGCGGCGCCGGCACGATTTTTCCCATTCCCATGGTAACTACTCCCGGCCCCATGGCAACGGCGGATCGAACCATTTCCCGGTAATGGTGCCCATCAGCTCCCGCGTAACGCACAGCTAACTGTCCCACCGGTACAACGGCGCTTTCCCTGTCTCATGTGAGAGAACGTTATCAATAAGGCACGCCTCTTTAGAAGGCCTAGGGAAAATGTGTTTCCTGTTTCAGTTTTGAATAAATTAGGGTCGGTAGGTAGGGATTATCTTTCGACTTTGGCAATCTCAAGTGATCAACTTTAAATCCATTTTAACGAATACAGTTTAATAAAGTAAAACTTGCATGAGGACACTTTTATTTTTCAATGCCACTATATATGCCAGTATTGGAAAACTGATTGTACAATGTTTCATCACTCAGGTGTCAGATCATGGAGCTAGAAAAGGTTGATCAGCTCGAAATATTTATGTCTCTTCCAGGAGTCCACCAAAAAAGTCGAGGGTCGGCAGGTTTTTCTAAGGTCAGTCGGGAAACAGGAAACAACATTTTCCCCGAGGCCTAGCAGTCCCCTCGGTACAACCGGCGCGTTTCCATGCCCCACGTGGGAGTCCGTTCCCGATAACTCGCGCCGGAGGCTCCTCTGAAGTCGGGCGGCAATCCATCCTCAGCCGGCCCGAAGGGTCCACTGAGACCGCCCGGTGCGTGGCCTCTATTCGTGGACCTCCCGGAAAACTGGGTCCGACGGCTGACCTAGACCTTCATACATGTAGAGTATCGATCCTGTTTCGCCTGAGCACAGTCTAATGGCAGGACCTGCGTTCAGACGAGATGTACCGATAACTCTACTCAGGGCCGATCATCTGTTTCATGAAATTGAGAAGGAAATATGGGAAGCGTGGAGACTCAGAGACGTACAATGTCGAATCGGCTCAGTTTGTCGATACAAGCTTTGTACATGTTTGTACATGTTCGTACAACGTCGCAGTCTGTATTCAGACTAGATTTGCCGATAAGTCTACTCAGGGCCTCTCATCTGTTTCATGAAATCGAGCGGGAAATATAGGAAGCACGAAGGAAATATAGGAAGCATAAAGAGCCAGACACGTAAATATGTCTAACCGGCTCAGTACGATTGTTGATACAAGCTTTGTACATGTTTGTACAATGTCGCATTCAGATAAGATTTGGCGATAAGTATTTTACTCACTGCCTCTCATCTTTTTTAGGAAATCGACAAGGAAATATAGGAAGCGTGAAGAGCCAGACACGTAAAAATGTCGAACAAAAGAAGCGGCTCAGTACGTTTATCGATACAAGCTTTGTACTTGTTTGTACATGTTTGTACAATGTCACAGTTTGTACTTAGACGAGATTTGCCGATAAGTAGTCTAATCACTGCCTCTGACATCTGTTTCATGAAATCAAGAAGAAAATATAGTAAGCGTGAAAAGTCAGACACGTAAAAATGTCGAATCGGCTCAGTACGTTTGTCGATACAAGCTTTGTACTTGTTTTACATGTTTGTACAATGTCGCAGTCTGCATTCATACATGATGTGCCGATAAGTAGTCTACCCACTGCCTCTCATGATCATCTGTTTCATGAAATCAAGAAGGAAATGCAGCAGGCGTGAAAAGTCAGACACGTTAAGATGCCAAACCCAAAAAACGGCTCAGTACGTTTGTCGATACGAGCTTTGGACTTGTTTGTATAAAGGCGCAGTCTGCATCAAGATTTGCCGATAAGTAATCTAATCACTGCCTCTTATCTGTTTCATGAAATCAAGAAGGAAGTATCTGTATCAATATAGCCGGTATAACCGCCCTTCGGCGTAACGCGCCAGCTATATGGGTAGAGCGAAGGGCCAGACACGTAAAAACGTCGAATCGGCCCAGTACATTTATCGATACAAGTTTTGTGCTTAGCAGCAGCAGTCTGCTATGCTATTAGTGACGCAAGTTCATCCGCCCATGACTGTGGGATAGGAAGGAAATTGCCTTGTGTATACACAGTAGAACGCTTCTGTTTTTGTGACTCTGCCAAATGTTCCCCATCCGTCAGGCACTTCGCTGTGTCCTTTCCAATGATTCGGTTGATGCGTTGTAAAATGGCAGAGATGAGAGTCGGCATATTTCATTATTGTTTTATGTTTTTTGGTATTGCGGTTTGATTTAACGTGCACATGGATACGGTATGACAAATGAAGATATTTTGGAACAGTTATGGAAACGTTGCGCGGAGTGAGTCTTGGATTCTTCTGAAAGAATTACTAGGTCACACTGCGTATGTATGTTCACGTATTGCCTGCGTATATTGTAGTATAGCATGCCCATTTTGTCGTATTGCCTGCGTATCTTGTCTTATTGGCCATGTAGGTTATCGTATTGCATGCGTATCTTGTCGTATTACCTATGTATCGTGTCCTGCTTCTTTCGTCATCTTCTCGCACAGCTGACGTAATCTTGTCGTATTGCCTACGTAGTTTTGTCGTAGCCTGACGCAGCTTGTCCTACTACTGACGTATATTTTGTCGCACTCCGCACAAATTTGTGATCATCACGAAATCACCAGTTCTTTCATAACCGAACACGCAATATTCCTGTCGACATTTAGATTATTGGCGAACCCATCAAAACACCAATTTCTGCGAACGCAATCTGAGAAACCAGCGTTTATAATCCTACATCGTACGTGATAAAACCCGCGAACATTTAGGCCTGCTGAGTCTGGCTGTATTTCCCAAAATGTCAGATATTCTCCGGCTCATTCCTGGTTATTTCATTACTCTGTGTGCTTATATGCTGACTACATGGTGCTTACAACAGTAATGATAATCTTACAAGACTGAAGAATGACTACTAAGATCTTAACTAAATTTTCAAAAATGTCAGATTACTTTAGTATGCTTAGCTCATTCCTGGTTATTTGATGATACTGTGTGTGCTAGTATGCTGACTACATGATGCTGACAACAGTTATAAAAATTATCGAAAGATGGCTACTGCGAATTTTACTAAATTTCTCAAAATGTCACATTATCCTTAGCTGGTTCCTTTTAATTTGATCACAATTTGTGGGCTTATCTGCTACCTACATGTGCCCATGATTTTGTTGCTATGATAAACTTTAAGTCGGAAGAATGACTAATCCGAGTTTGGCTCTATTTCCCTAAATGCCAGCTCTTTATCGGCTGATTCCAGCTAATTCCTGTTTATTTTATGATCCTGTGCAAATCTGTAGCTGCTACCTACACATGTCCACGGTTATAAAACGGAGGGGGGTCTGTCTCAAGTTTGGCTGTATTTGGCTGTATTAATTACCAGACTCAACAATTCAGCCGAATGCATCTCTGCTGCCAGTGGGTCCTGGGATTTATTTGTTCATCAACAATAATAAACCAGTCTAAAAAAATTCCCAACATGTCAAAGCTTATTCCTGTTAACTTGATCACTCTGTGTGCTAAATTACTGCCTACATAATGTCCATGATGTTGTCTACGGTTGTGATAGTATTGTTACATGCTAGAGAAAATTGCAAGTTAGTAGGTCGGTACCCTCCCCTGATAAATAACGTATAAGCCCGGAATGGAATATCGAGGTCAGGAAGGCATTCCAGAGGGGAGAGGAGAGTCTGTCTCAAGGTTCCAGAGAGGTGGGACGTGGAAATAAAGCCTGGCAACTTGCAACTTGAGTCTCCGCTTCTTCAATCGGAAAAGAAAACTCTAAGTGTTGTACGTTAAAAGTATAACTGTCTCGAGTTTGGCTCTATTTCCCCCAAATGCCAGATGTCTTCAGCTGATTCCTGTTTATTTTATGATCTTTGCTAATCTTCAGCCTACATATGTTCAGAACTCTGCCCACGGCTATGGTAGAAGGATGGTATCATGTCACAAGGCGGAAGGGCCATTGCTACCGCTTTAGCGCTATTTCCCAACACGCCAGATATCTTCAGCTGATTCCTGTTTATTTTATGGTTCTGTGCTAATCCGCTGCCAACATATGCTCATGATTGCGCTCAAGGCAATGGTAGAAGGATAGCACCATTTCACGAGGCGTCAGGACTTACATGTAAATGTGAAGTTAATACTTTCCTCAGCGCAAAACTCTGACAGCGTTCTGTGTAGGCAGTCTGGCTGCTAATGTTAATGGCTCTGTCCCTAGTGCTGAATCTGTGGTGGTCATTAATATTCTCCCTGCTGCCAGATCCAAGAACCAATACCCGAGTAGTTAACTTAGCATGTTGAAGGTTAAGGTAACATAGATGCATACCTTACCACGAGTTCTGTTTCTATATCAATTTAACCTTCTCCCTGCTGCCCAACCCAATAACCAACACAAATCTGGTGCCAGAAGACTACCTATGCAAACTGAAGGGTTACCCAACTCTGTGTGTGTGGTAGTGTGTCAGCCTCCATGAGGTGAGTTCTGTACCGCATGAATCATTGATTGCTGTACTTGATGCCAACTCTAACAAGACCAGGGGGACCGGCCTGAATGATCATTATTAACCTTCTCCTTGCTACATAGCCCTATAAACAACACAAATCTGGTACCAAACAGCTACCTAAGCATGGTGAAGGTTAAACCAACCCGTGCTGTGTGGTAGTGTGTCAGCCTCCATAAGGTGAGTTCTCTACAGCATTAAACATTCATTGCCGTACTTGATGACAACTCTAACAAGACCAGCGAGACCAGCGTGAATTATCATTATTATTAACCTTCTCCATGCTACATAGCCCTACAAACAACATAAAATTGGTGCCAAACAGCTACCTCAGCCTGCTAAAGGTTAACCCAACTCTTGGTGTGTGGTACTACTGGTAGTGTGTCAGTGTCTCTATGAGGTGATTCTCTACTACATGAATCATTGATTGCCGTACTTGATGCCAACTCTAACAAGACCAGCTGGACAGGCGTGAATTAGTACAATGTATTATTAACCTTCTCCCTGCTGCCTAGCCCTATAACCAACACGGCATTGGTGCCAAACGGCTACATTAGCAAACTGAAGGTTACACCAACTCTTGGTGTGTGGTACTACTGCATGAATCATTGATTGCCGTACTTGATGCCAACTCTAACAAGACCAGGGGGACCGTCTTGCATTATTAATGCTGTAACCGGCCCCATTGTATCGGTCCGGCTGCTCTTTCCGGACTCTTCTGGGTTTTCACGGGAAGGAGATCGATACAGCTGGAGGGTAGGATCGACAAGAAGTCTTGTTACCTTAGTGGTATAGTCAGGTTATGCACAGGTTAGTCTTGCTGGAAGTTCGAATCTCTGAAAGGTAGTCCAAGGCACCAAGTCTAGAAATGGAGCAGCTTCTGTACCATCCGAAATCTAATTCAAAGTATAATCATTTAAATATATCTCTTAAGGGTAGCAGTAGCAGTGTGGTCATACTTAAGTAGGCTAATTCATTTTCAGTCTAGTTGTCTTATCTGGAACAGGGTGAAGTGCATATATAGGCAGTTATAATAATCATCAATGATAAAAAAGTAAGCCTACATTGAAATATACATCAAAATAACTCATATCAATCATAAAATGCTTTAGAGTTATGAAAAAAGAAGCCTTTCCATCCCACAGACAACCCTGAGTGATAACCCGGGTGACGTGAACCAACAGTTTGAATCTCCCGTCTGCCCACATCCTGGTGTAGCCAGCGTAGTCCTAGCCTGGTTACCATTCTCCACAGGCACAGGCCTTCTTAGTCCTTCTGATCATAGGCCTCTACTTACACGCTAGATAGTTCAAGCCGGGCTTTGTAATCATTCCCATTAATCCCAATTATTCTTCGTAGGCGAAACCGACCCCGTGAAATCCCTCGGCGTGTGCTAGTGGATCTGGGCGGGCGGGCGGTACTTCCAGCGCCGTATACATACCGCGGAGCCTACGGTGGCCTGGCTACGGGGCTAGGTCTTAGTCACGGCATGCTCCCACACAACTAGCGGTATTTCCCTGCCACCCAGCCGGCTTGTCCCTCTGTCAGACACGGCTCTGTTAGCTAATGCGGACCGGCATTCCCACATGGATCTTTGTTAAGGGGAGCCGCGAGGACGAAATTCGGTCATCAAGCCGAACAGGGGTGAGTGCCAAGTACCAGATTACCTCATAGACTGAGATTTTTACTCGTGATTTCGGATAACCAGGTATGCTATACATGTACGGTAGTAGTAAGAGCTATACGGATGTGTCTGCATAACATGTTATTAGATACTATAGATCTCTCAGACATGTATCTTCACTAACCAGTCATTAAGCCGAACGGGTGAGTGCCAAGTCCCAGATTACCTCTTAACGCTAGACAGAGATGTTTACTCGTGATTTGAGGTAACCAGTTATGCTGTACATGTACGGTAGTAGTAAGAGTTATAAGGATGAGCTATCTGCCTAATATGTTATGAGATACTAACCGCGAGGGCAAAATTCGGTCACTAAGCCGAAAAGGGTAAGTGTCAAGTGCCGGATTACCTCTTTGATGGAGATTTTTACTCGTAATCTCAGATAGCTGGGCTGTATGCATGCTACACAGTAGAAGTCAGTAGTACGGTAGTGGTAAGATGTGTTTTCTTGTAGCGTGAGTGTGTGTCATTACATCGATCCCTGGCCGGTTACATGCGGGCGGAGAGAAGATAACAGGATAATTGGAAGGTTCCAGTCGTATTGACTGTCTGAGGCTGTGTTTGCGTGTGGGTACGTAGATTCACTGTTCCTTAGCGCCACAACGGAATCAGATAAGGTTCCAGGTAAGTTTGCCATGTAAGTAACCCAAGCCCTTTTTACAAGTCGATGAGGATTAGACATCTAGGAAAACGTTTTAGACATCCAGGTAATAAAAATACTTTATACCTTACAAATTAAATAGCTCAATACGCATAATAGAGACCTTATCTACTTGTGTGATTTGTATCGTGTATCTCTTGGCATTCTCCTATTTTTGAATAGTACAAGAGGGTTAAGCTTTTATATTGGGACTGGCATTAAATTTTTTTTTAATGTCAGCCCAACGATTATATTGGCAAATGGTCACTTTCTGGCCAATGGATACTGCCTGGTCAATTTGATACTGTCTTGCAGCCACCGAAAGATCTGCTTGGAGATTAGCTTAACGTTACGTACCCATAGCTTGAGTTGAATAGTTTAGACCACGTCTACGCAGTACATATACAGTTCCCAGATGAGTGCTCAGCGCACAGGCAACATTGAACATCCCATCGCGTTACAATAGAAGGTAGATGTCCATGTTAATGGCTACTGACACGCGGCAGAAATATGATATGTTATGCATGCCATGGACCGTTTTACTCCATAATATAATAACAAATATCCGATAAACTTACAGAGAGGGACTGTAAAGGTTTATCATATCTGATTGTTATCATAATTCACGATTGATCACATATGTAATATCTGCAGACACCACTTAAAAACGGCTAGATCTAGCCGTAGCCGACGTAGAACAGATGTGTTAGCTTTCGCACGGTACATCTATACTTATTCTATAGTCTGTTACGGAATGGTTTTCCTATGACTGCGTCTGACTGGATTGTTACCATAGATTGACTTTGGCCATTTTCGGGAATGAAAAAATAAAACTGGGAGTCAGGCAGCTGTGGATGATGCCGGCATTGGAACAACCTGACCGTTTAATATGTCTATAGATAAAGATAAAAAAAGACTTCTTACAGCAAGACTTGATTTAGCGATAGTAGCAGCTGCCAACAAAGAAGGACCCAATATGAAAGCACTTGTCCGCTTCATATAAACTACAACATCCGCTAATATTTGATGACGGTTCACGATCAGAAATGAGAATAATTGATGACGACTTAATTCCTAATCCATATCCGAAGTCAATGAGGACAAGACAAGGTAAAAATGCATCTTACAACAATAATATAGCAGCCAACAAAGCGGACCCAATATGACAACATTCGCCCGTTTCATACAAACTACAGCGTCTCCTAGTTTTTGATGACGGTTCACGATCATAATTGATAATAATTGATGCCGACTTAGTACCAAATCCATGTCCAAAGTCTAATCGCAAACGGAGCAACATGACGACTTCATCAATCACAGGAGCTGATCATTGAACATGACTGTCTATAGATAAAGATTTAAAAAAAAAGAAGTCTCAATATGACAGCACTTGCCTGTTTCATACAAACTCCAGCACTTGCCAATTTCTGATGACGGTTCACAATCATAATTGATAATAATTGATGACAACTTTACTCCAAATCCATGCCCGAAGTCTAATCGCAAACGGAGCAAAATGAGGACTTCATCAATCACATCACATCACGGCTACGATAACGATCAGAAAATCAGGTCAAGCAATAAAAACCTCCCGGTCCGCAGTTTTAGCTGACGACAATGCAATAGTTTTTCCACATGAGATCGTTATGCGAAGGCATATTTGAAGAATCTAGTATTCAGTCAATAAGGCGATATTTCGCCTTTTCGTTGATAAACATGGTGCAAAGCAAAGTGGTGATGACTTCTAGCAGTAACTGTTCAGTGTAGGTTTACTCTGTCGGTAGGTGTAGGTTTACAAGGCAAGAAGCATCCTCTTTACAATGAGAGGGAAGGATTTGCGTCGTAAATCTATCTTAACACACTTTAAAAGCAAATGGTAAAAAGAGAGCTTTGTGAGAAAACAGAAAATCAGTTCAAGCAATAAAAACCTCCTGGTTCGCAGTTGCAGCTGACGACAAAGCAATAGTTTGTCCACATGAGATCGTTATGGCCATAAATACATCTTTGAAACTCCGAATCCAGTCAATAAGACGATATTTAGCTTTTTCTTTAATGATAAACAAGGTACACAGCAAAGTAGTGATAACTAGCAGTTCCCGTTCAATACGGCTTTACACAGTCGGCCAAGACAAACCATAATGCAGCAATTGACGTGGTAAACTTACACCCCCTTAAAAGACAAATTAAAACTTTCTTATAAAGAAAGAGAAGAACATAGACTGTACTGGCACCTTATTTCTTACTAAAGGCAGAAGTTTACCCATATTATTGCTGACACACGGAACTTGTAATGCGTTAAACACACAGGAAACGTCTTCTGTTTGATGATAGAAAATTGTCCAGAGGCGTCGGCGCGCATTCCGCCCGGCAGACGGGTAGACGCTCCGTAATTTGTTAAGTGGCCAATTACGCCGTAACCGGGAAGCGCACCGGGCGATCTTACAGGCATAAATAGCCGGGCAGACCGTAACGGCCGTCAGGAGATGGATGGATGCTCAGAACGGCGGGGACAGAGATGGAATGGTCCCTGTGGGGTCTGTGGCGCATGCTCGACTCGGAACCATGAGGTCCCGAGTTCGAGTCCTGACATGCCACCGATCTTGTGCCCTTGGGAAAGGCACTTTACATGACTTTCCCTACTTCGCTGAGGTGGAAATGAGTACCTAGCTTCTGTTAGAAAAGGACGTTAACTGGAGGTCCCGTGTTTGGGGAGAGCCACAAAGGTCGTGTGGGGTCGTGTGGGGTCGTGTGGCGTAGCGGCAAAGTGCTCGACTCGGAACCAAGAGGTCCCGGGTTCGAGTCCTGACATGCCACCGATCTCGTGCCATTGGGAAAGGCACTTCACACGACTTTCCCCACTTCGCTCAGGTGAAAATGAGTATTGTATTGTCCCCTGTGTTGGTGGTGACATTAGTTGAAAAAAACAACTTGAGTGTGCCGTCACCACGTCTTGTGACTACATGTTGGAATATAAAAGAAGAAAAAAAAAAAAGATCTCTACAGTCAGCCGTAAGTAGATGGATGTAAATTCTTCCCGGCGTGGGCAGTGATGAAACGGTCCCCCCAGCCCGCCGCGCGCCGAACCTGTCAGACAAGAGGAATGAACAAACCGGTTTTACGCGGGTAATTGTAGGCGATATAAATCCGCCGCGTGAATTATTGATGGGGGAAGGAGTGATGAATGTCCGGACAGGCGCGAACTGAACATGTTCTGGCAGGCCCATAAGGACAGATGCTCGAGGTTATCGTCTCATAAGCCTGTATAGAAGTGGAAAGTTTCAATAAGTGCGTCTGTAGTTGTACTACTAGACTCCATTGTTGGTTGCTGAAGAAAAAGTCAAATCTACCGTCGATAATAGTTTGGCAGAGGAGTTAGCAACTGAAAGTAACAAATAATTCACCCTATTTGGCCAAATTTTACTACCATTTAGCAAGCAAATGAGTTAAGCAGAAACTGGTAAATATGTTCTGTCAATGGCATGAATGGGGTGTCATTCTATATACAGTGTGAATAATAAATGAAATGATACAGTGGATTCTTGTACCCGTTCTGAGAAGGTTATCTACCTAAACTTCCCAGCAAACTGCCAGGCTCTGACTTACAGATCTAACCTGACGCCTTAACTGTGACAGATGCCATCCATACCGCTCCATCTGACAACTGATGTTTATAGGTGCAGATTTACCGTGAGTGAGAGACAATGGTTAGCGCGATGTTCCTGCATTATTAATGATAAAATATCACGCTTAGCCCTGACCCAAGCCACGACTTCAGGGCGCTCAGGCGGGTAGGGTAATAGCCAATAACATAACATATAACCCAATAACATAACATATAACCCAATAACATAACATATAACCCAATAACATAACATATAACCCAATAACATAACATATAACCCAATAACATAACATATAACCCAATAACATAACATATAACCCAATAACATCACATATAACCCAATAACATCACATATAACCCAATAACATAACATAACACAATACCATAACATATAACTCAATAACATGACATAACCTAGTAACACAATATATAACCTAATAGCATGCCATATAATCCAATAGCAAACATGTAACGGCCAGCTAGTGGTAGTAAATAAAAGTCAGGTATGGTAATGTCATTTACTACCATTGTAAAATCCAAAATTACCCGACTTTACTTTAATTTACTACCATTGTAGTAAGTTCCGTACTGTTCACAAAGTAAGCATTACTTTACACACTTTACAGGCATTAACCACCATTAGCAAGTCCAACTTTTCGTGCAGTACCCCAGTGTTTACCTTACAGTCCACACTCTGACTCCTGAGATAGATGAGTAGCTGCTATCTTAAGAACTAGCCGGTACGCATCCAGTGGGCTGATAATGTAATAATACCCGGTTAAAGGCTAGAGTGACCCATAATCCGTTTCCCTATATATCTTGCCTAGTTTATTCCCGTTGGCAAATCCAAGTTTTCGTTCAGTACCCCAGAGTGTTCCTTACAGTCCAGTCTCTGATTCCCGCTACTCTAAGAAAGATGAGTACCTGCTATCTTAAGAACTAGTCTTTGCATTTCTGGTGCGAATAATGTAATAATGCCCAGTTGAAGGCTACAGTGACCCATAATCCACCCGTTTCCCCATATATCTCCTGTAACGTGTCTGAGGTAATGAGGTTATGTGCAGATCGCATCAGAAAACCGCCGTGAGAGGGGCTACGTGATGTGTGGCGTCATTAACGACTTAAGATTAAAGGCGAATGTTTTATCTCTGAGATGCTTTGGGTAGGTTCATAGGGAGGCCATGGTCAGAAAAGTCGTCAATAAAGATTAACCAACAACTAAACCACCTCTACATAAGGACCACCTTGTTGTTAATATATACTGTACTAGACAACACTTCTACTAAAGGACCACATTTCTTCAAATTCATTAATTGATTAGATTGGTAACAGAAGAATAGAAATTGGCCAACTAGACAGATACTACTCTTTCCAGCCGCTTCCGAAGCCTGGTAGAGGTTAAAGTTGTTAATGTATTAATTAATAAGTGTATTTGACTGTATTTAATTGGTCCATCGTTTCTGTTGAAGTAAAAGAATATACCCACAATGTTAAGGTTAATGTTTGTTTCAAGTTGAAACTTTTTATCCAACACAAAGAAATTCTTTAAGAGTTTCCTTGTGTTGGATCAAAGGTTTTAACTTTTAACATGTAACTACCAACACAGATGAACTTTCGTGATAGCAT
This sequence comes from Branchiostoma belcheri, assembly GCF_001625305.1. Lineage (NCBI taxonomy): Eukaryota > Metazoa > Chordata > Leptocardii > Amphioxiformes > Branchiostomatidae > Branchiostoma > Branchiostoma belcheri. The sequence goes on along the minus strand of NW_017804675.1, from coordinate 164,442 downwards.
CAGATGAATGTTGTTGAGAACCTTAGAAACACTCCAACCGAACCCGCCAGTCTGACACCATATAACAACATGTCGCCCGTAAAATGTCTAAACGCATCAAACTCCCATCGAGTTAATGAAGTTTCTGCACGCGACAGGAGCAGGCACCTCGGCCAGCCAGCCGTTTTACTGTCATGAGTTATGTAGAGTAAAAACCTGCCGCAGATTGACAAAGAGCCAGGTGTGGTTGCTTTAGGTGTGCCTAATGCCCACTTCCCACTAGGATAAAATTGTCCGGATCGAGCCGAATAGATTCGATTTGATTCAGCTTGGATCAAAGGAAAGGGATCGAAGCGAATCTTCTCGACTCATTCAAGACAATTCTATCCTCGTGGGAAAGGGCCTTTATTACTCGGTACAGGTGTGACACAAGGAATCTTCTTATGCACATCTCGTCTGTTTCTTTAGCTTGGGATATCTTCACGTTGTTAACGATTCGTTGTAACTTTATACACAAAATATAAGAAGACAATTATCAACCCACGTTTTGGTAGTTGTTTTGCTGCCTTCCCTACACCGACTTACGTAACGGATTACGTCTGCTGTGACTGTATACCGAGTCCGATTTTTGATAGGTAGATTCCGCTGAAATTTTTACACCCGGGCGTTGTTGGCCACTGTCTGCAGTTTTCGCACCACGTACCAGCGCGGAAAGTAAGTAGAAGTTTGTTTGACAGAGATGATAGATGTTTGCGCTGAGCAGGGAAATATACCAGGCGTCAGGAGGATTCCAACTATTACAGCAGCTGTGATGAACGAACTGTGGAGAACGGCGCGGGAAACACAGGGGAGGGCTGCTCCGATACGGCGCAGGGAAACACAGGGGAGGGCTGCTCCGATACGGCGCAGGGACACAGGGGAGGGCTGTTCCGATACGGCGCGGGAAACACAGGGGAGGGGGGGAGGGCTGCTCCAATACAGACGCCTCTGCACCATCTGTTATACAGGATCCACAGAAATTAATCAGAATAAAAATATAGCCTCTACCAGGCTGATGGGCTGAGGGCTGAATTTCGGGAACGTACTCTTTTATATCGGCGTTTGGGTCTGCTTGAGAATGCCTGAGAATGCTAAGTGACCTACGAGGAACGTACCCGAGACGTTACTGAGGCATGGATCAAGACCTGGAAGGTTTGGTAGAAACTAATGAAAGAAGAACGGAACAAGCGAGTGAAAGTTAGAGACCAGTTTTCTTAAATCCTTTTATTCATCTTTTATTTATCGGTTTGGCAGCCGGTAGCTTAAGGTGCCATTAAGGATAAGCCCTACAGTTAGTCAGCGCACCCCGGGAAGGACTCTTACTCTTATCATTCTATCACATTACCGTATCTACAGAGGAGGGCAAACTTGCCCAGTTAGACTTTCATCCTAGTAAGAAATCCTGTCACGATGATGCTATGTTGCCTCGAATCCAGCCGTTTTAACTTGCTCCCTAGCTGATCTGTATCTTCAAGAATTCATTCTTTCCTAGAACTATTGCAGAGTGGAACTTGCTGTCACACTACAGGGCATTGTCATTAGATAGCTTTAAACAATGTCTAGAGTTAGATGTAACAAGTCGTTCGGTGTAATGTAGCCAGCTGCCGCCGCGCCACGTGCCTGCGAAGCTGGTGTGTTACGCCGAAAGGCGGTTATACCGGCTATACAGATATCTGCTGTATCCCCGGCTAGTTTGCATGGCTCAGCTAAAATGGCTGGGTTCCAGGCTAAGAGGATCGCCCTGTCAGGGTTACGGACCAATCCAATGATTGATTATCCTGCAATAGAAACCTCACCACGACCTCACAGAGGCTAAAACGCATCTTCATCTTCTTTAATTCCGCCCTTCTTAAGGTGTCCATCAAACCTTAAACGGAGACAGTTTTCTAAGACTTCAAAGGTCTTGCTTGTTAAGATAAAGGCGTGAGATTGACGCAGACACGCGAGCAAGTCCATCATCTCAATCCTGCTCACCTGGTCCCTGACGACCTCACGGTGTGTCAGTTAAGGTCAGTACCAGTGGACGATTAGCTCTTCTGTGGGGTAAACTGGTTTGAAGATCCCCAAGAAAGCGGCTACTCAAGCAACTGGGTAGAGTCTGAAAACTGTCAGACGATTCATTGTCGTCAGTCACTGGCGAAACTGTTTTCTTTAGTATCTAAATTTCCCTGGATGTCTAACCTTCATCAACATAGGTTGGAGATCACTTCATAGTCTTGACTGAAGATCTTCAGACTGTGCGATCAAAGGCTGATAAAAGAAAGTGGAAGCTCGCTACCCGATGTGCCATCAGGCACAGAAGGAACTAAGGTCTAAGGTAAGGCAAGTCTGTGCGATCAACGTGTTTTATTTCAATAATATCGCACCCATTTCTTCTCAAATCTACGACGTACGGAAAATACTCCATCGTAGGTGCACCGTAGTATATGTGACCAGGACTTTAAGACGTCTCCATCTACCCTCATTGTCACGGCTAGTGTTTAAATAGCTTTTCTTTGGGCTAAACTTTCAGTTTCCAGATCAATTTCAGTAGAGAGTCCTGATTAGACACCTCCAGGTTGTGCCATTTGGCGGTGACGATTGGCGCTAGTTTTGTCACGCGGAGAAACGGTTTTCCCTTTGATGTTTTAGCACTTATCTACGATGCACTGCCGAGGCTGTTAACATGTTTGATTGCCCTGTACTTTATTGGCTATCAGAAGAGTCGGCGGCCGTGAACTTTAGCGTTTTTACGACCAGACGCGAGTGCAGAGCAGATGTTCGTTTTTCCTGCTCTTAGCAACGACCTGGCAGCGTGTTCTGTACGATAATATAGTTAGGATCAAGTAGGGTAGGGTAGCAACTCTATGACTCTCTTGCGCCCATTTCGTTTGCAGTGCGACGACGTAGACTCGCCCTGGCAGGGCATGTTGTTCGTAGTAACGAACCAGCTGGTAGACTAATACAGTGGCTTCCGTACTGGGAAACGTACGGTAGTGTGGGACGACCTCATATATACCACACTTTTGTCAATGTTAGAGAAAGACGCTGGTCTCATATATGGACTGCTCTAGTGTCCGCCATCAGGGACAGGGTGTATTGGAGTAACTTTATCAAGTGTACTTCACCGGATAATTAAGGGTAGGATTGTTGTTAATGTAACATCATTACAACTATTAGAAAGAATCTCACAGCGTGTTTTCTATGGAAATATACAGTAAGGCACAAGTACAAATAGTTTGGATTGTTATCATCGAAATAGCATCATTCTTACATCTGTTACGCATATTGATATTATCTTTGTCCTTCCCTACGAAGGTTAGCCTGCTGCCCATAGTAACATATGGGCCGGATACCGCGGAGATCTATCAGTAATCCTATGTAATTTTCATGGCTCCATGAGTTAATCGAGCACAATCATGGCGAACACGGTATTAATATATCCGTAATTCCCCGCGACCTTCGATTTTACCATACATCTGGCACTGACCGCACGTGTCTCTGTGAGGCCACAGCAAGTCAATTTTAAGGATGACATCCTTCGCAGACTCCAAATCTAATACGATAGGGCCAAAGAAAAAAGGCAATTTAGAAAAATAAGATTCCTACAGTTACAAATTTTGACATCATAAACCTTGTTAAACAAGATATGATACCTTTATTGTGCTACGTTTACTGCCAGCCATTGCAACATCCATTTTCACTAAAACAACTTTGAAAACTAAATTTTAAGTCTCTATGAGGCCACGGCAAGAAAATTTTATGGATGACATCCTCCGCAGACTCCAAATCTTATGCGATAGGGCGAAAAAAGAATACGGCCCAGAAAAAAAAAAGATTCCTACATTTACAAACTTTGATATCATAAATCTTGTACAAGATTTGATACCTTTATTGTGCTATGTTTACTGCCAACCATTGCAACATCCATTTCTCACTGAAACAACTTTGAAAAATAACTTTTTTAAAGTTTTCAATGATTGTACAAATGGTTTTGATTCGGTGGAAAGATCACATTTACACAGCCACCATGTGTCTCTATAACTGGAGGCCAGTTTACGCGCAGCTCTGCCGGCACCTGGTGTCGGTCCCAAGTGTGATCCTTCATCATACGGCAGAGAAGGCCACATGGACTTAATTTTATGGGTGACATCCCCTGAAGACCCCCAAACTAGTGCGCGCGGGCGAAAAAAAAAAGAAAAATCCAGCCAAAAATAAATATGTTACTAAACCACAGGAATACAAAGCTGGTATTGTGAATTCGCGGCAGTAATTAGCGACGTATACGACAAGCCGGCACATGCTGACTTTTTGCGGACTTTATAAATCGGCGCTTTAATATAGTATGTACTTGAGTCTTGAGTCATGGAGCTTCGGCAGCCTTGGTGCCATCCTCCAGAGTTACCACCGGCTAACTACCATGGACTCTCCAGGCCTAGAGCCAGACCAGAGCCTCGGTGGACGTGATATTTTTTTTTGTTCTTCTTCAGAACAGGCGAAAATCAATGCACCCGCGGATGTCATCCATATAATTAAGTCGGTGTGGCCTAATATGATAAAAAAAGGGGGCTGCCGGAAAAACAAACTCATCTACAGAGTTATTACTCAGCCCCGGACTGATGGAGCTGGGAGTGTGATGGATGCTTAAGGTCGAATCGCGCAGGCAGATTAAAACGTTTCGCGGCGATTAGCGGAGGTTCGATGCCGATCTGTCTTTATAATGAGCCGAGTGACGAATTAGTACAGCTATGGTGGGGGGGGGGAGGGAAGTAGGACAAGAGAGTTATGTGTGTATGTTTTACATTAACAGACCTACAAGGGCTTATGCTACATGCCTTAAAATATGTCATTTTGTCCTATTCAGTCTAGCATTCAACTGTCTCATATTTCTTGATAGTCTGGCTAACTGTTCAGAAGGTAAGTGCTCACAGTCCATAAGAGAGGTATGAATATCTGTACAACCAGCACGGCAAATGATGCTGATGAGGAATTTCATGCAGTTCTTATTCACATCTGCACCGCTGGTTTTGACTCGAGCGGCGCGGTCAAATTTGTCGTAGATCTTTATACAAGTTTGATGTCGTAGCAGTTTTAAGTAGACTGTGACAGAGACAGAGTCAATGTCCGATTAGCGGAGCTTCGATGGCGATTAGTCTTTATAATCCATGGATTTGGTAATTCCGTGCAGGACTCATTCATATCCGCACCGTTGCCTCTAAAGGTGCGGCCATGTTCGTCATACGATTTTGATGCCTTGAACAAGGCTGTCCAGAAAGAGCCAACGCCTGACAAGAATCTAAGGCAACATTTTTCTTAACAAGACAGCTAAATTATGCAGGACATAAGCCCAACTGTCCAAAGTTTGCCATCGCACAAAGTAAATGACTAAACGACTAAACGGTAAATGACTAAACGGAAGGATTAACCCTACCTAGACCGGGGGGGGGCTAAAAGTGCCCGCGGCAACTTTGATGTCACCTAGCGTCTGAACGGCTAGCCGTAGAACGACCAAAATTGGTGACTTTTCCTAAAATATTGTTGGCAACAATTCTCTATCATTGGAATTTGATAATAATTTTTTGTGTTGCCATGGCAACGGGTTTCTGACAGGCATTTTTTGCTAAATTTAGTACTTTTAGTTTCAACAATAGAATTTTATGAGTTTTATGTCAAGTTACTCATGGTTTCTAATATTAATAACATCCCATATAATTTTATGTAAATTATATTATTATATATGCATAATTTATGCTAATTTGATGACGTCATTGGCCAAAATCCAAGATGGCGGACCATATCATTAGAACAGGTATATATAGGTTATTTTCATTAAAATTTCATCAATACTTCCATTTCTTTTTCCAAAAAAAGTTTAAATGAAGGTCTTTAGTATGTTTACAATGTATTTTAGGCTTTATCATGAAAAAAAACTATTTTTGAAAATTCAAGATTGATGATCCAAGATGGCGGCTATCTAAAATATGCATGACGTCATTTTATGACGTCACCGGTGTTGCTATGGGCAACATAAGACTTAGTACACCATAATATTCTGTCACAAACACTTTTGGTACAGTTATGTTGAATACCATTTAGTTTTCAGGGAAAAACCTATTTAGACGGTTTTGGCCAATAAAATCACATTAATGACGTCATAATGACGTCATATTACGTCATACCGACATGAAAATTGTAGATATGATAAATTTTCACTAGTACACCGTTCTCTGAAAATTTGGTGGTCATACGATATACCGTTCGCGAGTTCTTAGGGGGGGGTCAAAAGAGCCCCCCCCCGGTCCCCCCATGTCAAAAAAAGCCCGGTCTAGGTAGGGTTAAACTGGTACACCCGACTGAAGTTTTGTGAAGCGTAGAGGCTTTCAAACAATGAGTAATATTGGTCTTGGTCTTGGAGGTTAAGGTAGCCAACATCAACTTGCTGATGATTCTGCTACACTGTAGTATTTGGGTTGTAGAATTTGGACCATCGCACACCGGGGCATGCCCCTACTCTTTTTTCGAAAGGTGTGGTGGGATCTTTAACGTGCTCGAGGTGTGGCTCTCCTCAAACACAGGACCTCCAGTTTACGTCCTATCCGAGGGACGTCCCTAACCGAAGCTAGGTACTCATTTACACCTGAGTGAAGTGAGGAAATTCGTGTAAAGTGCCTTTCCCAAGGGCACAAGATCGGTGACATGGGTGGGGATCGAACCCTGGACCTCTCGGTCCCGAGCCGAACGTGCTACCGCTGCGCCACACGACTCCACATATTAGGAGTATTAGAATAATGAGTAATTGGAGTAAAACACGAACTTTTAAGTTAGGACAGAGACATAAGGTCAATGTACGTGTGTCCTCTATGGAAGTAGTAGCTGAATTATTCATCTCGTGTTTTCTCTTCTTTTGGACTTTATCCTGCGTCACACCATATCTCACATGGCCGGACGCCAGCAGGCTTGCCGGGCGCTTTGTTGTAAAAATCTGAGCCCTGCTGTAAATTGAAACCTGACAGCCATGTTCTATTGGCTGTAATCTGACCCTACAGTGGAAACCTGAAACCTGACAGCCATGTTCTATTGGCTGTAGTCTGACCCTACAGTGGAAACCTGAAACCTGACAGCCATGTTCTATTGGCTGTGAATGTAAACTGACCCCTGCAACAGAAACTTGACACCCATGCTATATTGGTCCTGACTGCTGCCTACTGTTTGGGGTGCCAGAAGCCAATACCAATATGATATCTAAGTTCCAGAAAACACGGCAAGCTAAGATGACGGATAGTGCTACGGGAAGATGGAGACGCATTGTTTAAGAAACAGCATACAGGTTATACACATGGGATGGCAAGGCCTTCAAATCTATCTGGGATTTTCTAGCTATATATAGCTCCTGAATGACTAAGATCTCTCGACTTATTTTAGAAGCTCTTTGATTGAAAATAAAGCTCATTCACACATTGAAGCACGCACAGCTAGATCACCGGGGATTCATCTGAAACTACAGCTAACAATATATAGAAGATATCAAACGCTAATTTGAGCCGCTAGCTTCTGACCAATTTTTTTAGATCTTTAATAGAAAATAAAGCTCGTTTACACAATGTCATCAAACTGCACACAGATCATTTACAACTACAGCTAACAATGTATTATCTGTATCTGTATCAGTAAAGCCGGTATAACCGCCCTTCGGCGTAACTCACCAGCTTCTGTATCTGTATAGCCGGTTTAACCGCCCTTCGGCGTAACACAACAGCTTCGCAGGCACGTGGCGCGGCAGCAGCTAGCTATATCACACCGAACGACTTGTTACACTCAATCTTTGCACATTTGATTGCAGGAGTTGTTTAAAGCTTTCTAGTGATGATGCCCCAACTGTGCTTGGTGGCAACGAGTTGGCAAACCTTAGGCCACACCAAGTAAATTTTAAGGATGACGTCCGCGCGCTCATTGATTTTGGCCTGTTCCTAGAAAAAAAAAGAAATTCCACTTCCTGTAACTATGACCAAAGAGTCACGACAGTGCCGCAAATCGTCAGATTGTCGTGAAACCCGTAACGGGAAAACAGGACAGGACAACAACTGCTGTTCCACCTGATTTATTGCTGTTTTGATGCTAAATAAAAGACTTCTTGCTTGTTACACTGTGTCACCTTATTCAATTTGTGTCCTAACATTTGTCGTCTCTTAGTATTTTTCTGATCTAGGCCTCTTGTTTTTTAGGGCCCTTCTTGTTTTTTATATTTCAGTCCATACCATGGTATGGATGAAATATATTGTGTCCCCTCATGTTTCTCCTTCTCCTTCTCCTCCTTCTCCTCCTCCTGCCAAACAGTCAAAGGGATTCAACTCCGCCATCATTCAGCCAAATGACCTGAAATTTGGCATGGAGGTAGAGTGGGCAAATACCCCCAGACGTTTTTTTTCATTTGTTTGAAACATGCCTTTGAAAAAATTTTATGAAGGTTTTTTGGGGCATTTTTCGACAAAAAATGGATTTTTGGATCCTGAGCCCTGGTATTACAACCAAATGATATGACATTCGGTATAAGGGTACCTTGAACATGTGTCTACAGAATAGCAGTCATGTATTTGGCATACACCATTTCAAAATGACTCATTTGGGGGACTTTAATGGCTATTTTCAGCAAAAAAAGGGCCAAAAGTGCTGTACCCGTTCCATGTTCTATCTAAAGAATGGCCGGTTCCATCCATGGAACACGTGTTCTATTGCGGGTTACCTGAGGTCACATTGCACCTAAGTGGTGCGTAATGACCCACACATTCAATTTTATGTGCCTAAGACCTTCAAAATGTATGAAATCTCATCATTGTTAGTTTTTGCATACCTGTTATAAGATTAGTAACGCTTTCGAGATTCAAAGTACTTGTTGTTGCATCTTTGTTCTCATATAGCTACTATTTAATTCATTTATTTGAGAACCTTTGCCAGTTTTGCACTGGGGTAAGTTTGGAATAGTCCACTTTTGCGTGGGAGGGAGATGGACTGAAATATGCTGTATTTGCTCCCAAGCAAATGTCGGCCTTTCTAGTTTTCGCCCTCTTGCATTAGATTTAGAGTCTCCAAAGGACGTCATCCATAAAATTTACTTGGTGTGGCCTTAGACGTAAAACCGTCTCTGCGTTAATTTGAGCCGCTGCCATGACCCCCGCCAGCACGGTCAATCTGCCGCAGACGGGAGCAGCACGTTCCCAGGTTTAGCGCGCACGTTCCCGGGGTAATGTGCACGCTGATTGCGCTTAACACGGATGCATCACGGCTTGGCTGGCACGCTGCCCGCTGGCAGCGCTGTAGGGTCTATTACTGCTCGTACCTGGTGCCGTGCCGGGGTGTGTTACCGGCGGGACGTAAGACAAGGTGGGGGCAGACTGCGTCATCTGCAGGGACATACTGAGACTGACAGGTCGGTGGTGTCTAGTTGTCGTATCCAGAACCGTCCCTGAATTGGTTACGTTAGGGTTAGGATCAGGCACGTTTCTGGATAGTCTCCGCGTATGTAAGAACGCAGATCTACCCCGTGCACCATAATGTTGCCCGAGCATGGTAACGCATAACGCCCCGGGGATACACATTGAACGATGCACTTACGATTGTATGTTTTCTGCGACGATATTCGCTATAAGCTGTTGTAGATTTGAGACGAAACGGATGCAATAGTCTATCAACTATTATCCGTTTCATCACAAATCTACGACATACAGTGCGATGGTCACGGAAAACATCTTCAATCGTAGGTGCATCAGACGAAGTATATGCCCAGGGCTTTAATGGTAATTACTGGAGTCAGTTAGTTTTGGACAAATTGCGCTAAGCAGATCGGCACAGACGTTCATCTGCATTAGATTCCAGTTTGGAAACCTTAGACCGATGAAGGTTAGACATCCAGGTAGGGCGTTACGTAATAAAAAATCAATCAAGCTACTTGATAGATGCATGCTGCGGAGAGTTAGACGTTTCAGATAGTAGTTCATCTGTGTTAGATTTCAGTTTGGAAACGTTGAACCGCTTTTATCAAATACGTCGATGAAGGTTAGACATCCAGGTAGAGCGTTACGTAATACAAAATCAATCAGGCAACTGGATAACTGCTGTGGAGAGTCAGACGTTTCAGATAGCAGCAACTATCTTTCACCAGTGACTGAGAATGGGGGAGACTGCGAGACTCAGTTAGCTGATGAAAGATCGTGGCGTCTATCTGAAACGCCAGACTCTTCTGGGAATCTATCCAGTAGCTAGAGTTATTTGGTGTTACGTAACGTTAACGTTCATGACAGAGTGAATTTTACACTTAAGCCTTCTTCATGAAGACTGACCAATTGCAAATGACCTATGATCTGCATGACTTTTGACCCCATAGAAAGTAGCGTTTTTTTATGAAAAAATTGTTTGCAGGTTATTTTCCTCATGCAAAAGACGAACGTGAACCCACTTTTATCGATGCCTCTTGCCTATTGCTTAGCGTTACTATTATACTTTTCTGCAAAGTTATCTGATGATAAATACAAAAATAAAACCACCCCCACACCATTGATCGCCGATGATGCAGCTGTGAAATCCTGATCTTCCTCATTTCACAGACAGAGTAAAGGATGGTGGCTGTCTGCCAGGGGGGAGGGGCGCGGTAATGAATAATTTCAACTCCTCTAAATACAAATCCCAGACGACGATACATTATCGCCGTAAGGATGGGGGTTTACTAGCTTAGTACTTGGCTGGATATCAATGAAACTTCTTGTAACTTTTCTACGAGCATCATTAATATTCAAAGTACTAAATTAAAATTTCCATGTGAGTGCTTTGTTTGTGGTAGCTTTAGGCATGTTATATCAGAGATGACTAGGGTTCAAAATTATCCTATGTTTCAGGGTCTGGATATTTACTAGCTAAATATTTGACTGGATATCCATGAAATTTCTTGTAACTTTTCCACGAACATCATCCAAACGACTGTCTCTAGTTTGCGGTAGCTTTAGGCATATTGTAACTGAGATGACTGGGGTTTAAAATGGACCTATATAAGTTTTAGGGTCTGTACTGTCTCACGTTAACGGCCCAATACGTCACTATCGACTGGTATATCTCCCAAAGTTACTTCCATCTTGTGTGTAATTTGGAAGAGTCTGTCGTGATTTCTTTATATCGGGATTCAGGAGGTATAAGATACCTTCTACTTACGTTATCACAATTGGTGGAAATTGAATTTACTGTGCTATTGAACATCAGGGGAATAGCCCCCTGCTATATTGGCTTGTGTGTATGGGAGTTGGGAGAATAAGAATTAAACATATTGAACCTAATGGTAGGGATTTACTTAACTCAATGATAGAGATTACCAAATTCAATAAGCGGCTAACATGGTTAAACCCTAGCGGGCAGACTCATGTGGTTTGCTACCCCCCTGCTGTAGTGACAAATGGCCCAAGGGCTACAGAAACGAAGACAGTCGCCACCTTATACACCAGAAGCTAAAGGTAGGGATTTAGTTAACTCTATGAAAGGGATTACCAAATGCAATAACCGTGTAACATGGTTAAACCCTAGCGGCTAGACTGATGTGGTTTCCTATCCCCCTGCCCCCTGCTGTAGTGGCCAAGTGTGGCCCAAGGGCTACAGAAACGAAGACGAACGCCACCCAATTTACACCAGAAGCTATGGGACGGCTTTATTTAACTCAATGACAGGGATTACCAAATCCAATAACCGTGTAACATGGATAAACCCTAGTGGCTAGACTGATGTGGTTTGGTTAATCCTCCCGACTAGACGGATGCCATTCTCATGCCTGAGTGGGCGAGCGGAGGCATCCCCGGACTTACCTACACAACTCATCTGCCTCGTTAAACAGCCGGATCAATGCGACCACCATTACAAATCATAGCATGCATTATGCACAACGCTGGGTATTTATAGACCGAGGCAACTTGCCAGAGCTGGGCATCGCTGGCTCCGTGGTAGGTCATTGTGGGATGATTATGTGCTGTTTTCTGATAGTATAGCACTTTTGATTCGTAGAAAACATTTACTCAAGCAACTGGATATGATTTTGGAAACGGTCAGACATTTCAGGTAGCATCCAGTAGCTTTCGTCTGTGACACTGAGTACGAAAGGTACTGCTAATGATGCTACCTGAAACGTCTGACCGTTTTCAAAATCGTGTCCAGTTACTTCAGTAACTGCTGTTTTTTTGTGCGCATCTTTGTACTGATAGTATACCACTTTTCTGATTAGCCCCACTCGATTGTAACACTATATCAAAGACAGACTTCTGCTGGCCCTTATTGTTTGTGTTTTGGGATTCATTAGGTTTTATTCTATACTATTTTTGTTCTTTGTTCAATAGTTGTTGCCATACATTGTACTATGTGTAATTGTCGTGCAATAAAGTTATAGTATCTGATTCTAGTACAAAGAGGATAAACCAGCTGCATGGATTCCCTCAAGAGCCAGACGTTTCAAATGACATCAGCATAGTTGAGAAACAGCAGATGCTCTCTGGAACGCCTGACTCTCCAGATAATTTATCCCGTTGCCAGATTTATGTTATATTACGTAAGCCTATTATGGATGGTAGCCAGTTTACTGATAGATGGCAGAAGGTTAGATCGATAAGATCAAACTTACAAATCACGAGATGCATTATGCACCAGGTTATATCTGTAGATTACAACAGATTGTAGCCTCTACCTGGGTCTTTTGCTCGCTGATCAATTATACCAAACAGTAGAGTTAAGTCAAAACTACGTACTGGCAACTGTGTAAGTTTGTGGCCGGCTAAGGCCCAGGTCATATAGCAATCTGAGAGCATTATTTGGATAGTCGTGCCTCTGTCGAGAGAAATTCTTCTGCCTTTACACGGAAAAGGTTGTCTTAGACTATTGTCGGTGGTTGGTTCTGTCACAGCCTGCCTAAACAACGTCCTAGAAGTTTGGTACTAGAGTTAAGCAGATTGGCCATCACTAGTTCGTGCTTATAAACCTGTTTTACTGACAACTCTCCAGTGTCACTGACGAAAGGTAGTGGATGCTACCTGAGAAGTCTGACCGTTTCCAAAATCATACCCAGCTGCTTGAGTAACTGTTCTTGGCAACCTATCCCCCCCCCCTCCCTGAGAAGTGCAGATCTAGTGGCCGGAAGAATTTCCGATCTTGCCAGGTCCCTGATGAATGACGTCTCGCTACTGCCAGCTCCTCAAAAACTCTACCGCATCAAAATTGTCCGATTACCTACGTTGACATTTCCCGATCCGTAACTCTTCTGGCAAATGATCCCTCCCATTTCACAGCCATTTCAGCCCCCCCCCCCTAGAGGTGCAGTACTACTGTTGGTCAGATCTTCCGATCTCGCCAGGTCCCTGATAGATGACGTCCCGCCCGGGCCAGCTCCAGTGGCGGCGTTAGCAGGCAATCAACCCATTTGTTGCCGTCCGCTGGGAGATGTTGATGGCGCTATAAACTCTGTAGTAATGACTGCAGCAGTCAGGCTGACGGGGTCCGGACACTCTCAGGACTTACACCGCGATAATATGGCACGGCAGGACAGGTTTGCACTGAGACAAACAGGCCAGGCATTCTGTACTTGTGATGGGGTTTCTGTAAGCTGTTGTGTTTGTTGATGGTGCTATAAACTCTGTAGTAATGACTGCAGCAGTCAGGCTGCCGGGGTCCGGACACTCTCAGGACTTACACCGCGATAATATAGCAGGCAGGACCATGGTGGCAGGACAGGTTTGCACTGAGACAAATACTAGTAGGCCAGGCATTCTGTAAGGCTGCTGTGTTCGTTGATGGCGCTATAAACTCCACAGTAATGACTACAGCAGTCAGGCTGACGGGGGTCCGGACACTCTCAGGACTTATACTGCGATAGTATAACATGGTAGGACAGGTTTGAACTGAGACAAACAGGCCAGGCATTCTGTACTTGTGATGGAGTTTCTGTAAGCTGTTGTGTTTGTTGATGGGCTATAAACTGCAGTAATGACTGCAGCAGTCAGGCTGCCGGGGGTACCGGACACGTTCAGGACTTAACCAGCGATAACATGTCACAAGAATTACTTAGCCTGTAGCACAAAAATTCTGTACCTGTGAGGGATTTCATGAGAGTCTGTTGATGGCACTTTAAACTCATCAATAGCAGTCAGGCTGACGGAGGTCTGGACACTCTCAGAACTAATCCGGCCAGACCCCACAGGACCTATATGTCCAGCGATAAGATGACACGGCAGAAAAGGTTTGCACGAGCAGCTTCTGAAGCAGGTCAGGCGTTTTGTACTTCTGAGAAATTTTTCTTATGCCGGTCAGGCGTTACGCGATGTTTCTAAGTTCCTGCCAGACATTAATGGGTTATACACTCACTGAAGATGCCGGGGATGTATCTAGACGTACATTTAACAGCCCATAGCACAGATCTGCAGTGAGTGGAACAGGCCATAGATTTTACTTCTAAGAGGTAACGCCAGGCTGCAGCGTTAGGTAATGGCTGTAGGATTGCCGTGCTTTCAGTTTTACCGCATACCTCGTCAGGCTTGAATGGCCAGCTAACTGCACCGCTGGCAACTTTTGAAATGATAATCATCAAGGTAACTCCTTTCACGTTACAAACCCCATATAGTTTGTTACTTATGCATCATTATGTACGGTTCTGCATCTACAGTAATCTTTTGAAGTGTTGTATTGTGAATGATGATAAAGTTTGAATAAAAACGTGAAAAAAAAACGTGCCTAGTCAGGCATGAATGACCATCGAACCGCACCACTGGGTCCTGTATGATGTATGAAAGGCTGTCTGACAGATATATGTCTGCCGGGAAGTTCTACATCGGAATTTCGGGTTTGCAGCGGCTTTCTCTGAATGTCAATATCGCTACATATCGGGAAATGTGGCGAAATCGCTTCGTGTTTCCATTTGTATCCATGATGTGCTACACGTGATGCGATTTTTACAGGCTTCTGAAAGGTTTGAGAATCGAGCTTCCATTCCGGTATGACGGTGGCATTTTTCTGCCTGGACCTGTCAGCATTTTTATGATGTTACTGCGAGTGTTACTGCAATATTTTATAATTGTATTCCGATAGCTTAGACGGTATGTTGGGGTGTGACACCACTAGAAAGAGGGTAAGGCTACCGATTATCACTGAAAGCTTCCTTTCACAGGATCGCTGAGCGACCAAAATTGGATTTGTGTGAGACTTGATTTTATCACCGTAATAGGATTCAAGATGTAGAGGTATTGTCAAACAGACAACAAAACGAGAAACTTTGGGTCTTTATCTATAGAATTCGATGAGCAAACTGTTATATTGTTGGTCGCTCAGCCTCTCTAATGGGAATGGTGTCTACGAAAACACAGCTGTAGGGCTATAACCATTGGATTTCTTTTGCCCTGTGATTCTTATCATTAACCAGATTTTTCCTTTCGTTTTCAGGACGAATGAGTGACGAGAAATGACGTTGCTAGGATGGTCCTGCTGGGAAGATGATGAAGGCATCGCTCGGGATCCAGTCCGCGTTTCTCTGCCTTGCCATGATCGCTAGCGCCGCCCGATCCGAACCAGCCGACACCACCACGACAAACCCAGGACACACTCCCGATCCAGCCCCGACCAGACCAGTCGTGAGGGTTAACACGACTTCACGGAGACTTGTGTTGGGTGGAAACAACATGGATGTAACGACAGAAGTCGTGACTAGGCCGTATCCTTACGGGACGACGCAGCACAGGAAAAGGCACACTATGCACTCAGTCAGAAGCCTTCCACGGACGGATTTAGAACGGCAACTTGCACAGAACATGGATAGGAAAGACTCAGTACGAAATGCTGTAGGAGAAAAGCTCGCGATGCCTCGACATGTGGGTAACACAAACAGCACCCACTTCGTCAAAAGAACTACCAGAGAACCGCAAAGCCTTAAGACGACCGATATTCCTGTAAGGAATTCTACTTTTCTTAGCAGCACCCTTGCAAGACTGCAGAGCGGAGGCGTTAAAACGTCTTCTTCTATCTGCCCTGAGTTTTGTTGCTTTATGAACGTGTCTTGTCACTATACCTACGACATCCACCTGAAGCCTAAGTGCGGGTGTGCGGACGCGGGCGTGGCCGATAACGATACAAACACGTGTAAAGTACCGGGGAACTCCGACATGAACTGGATGTCTGTCTTAGAGCGGCCGCCGCAGGTACAGGGAACATGTATGGGCTCTGTAACCAAGCGGAGTTCGGATAACGCCACGGGGCTGAAGCTACACTGTCACATCGACCAGGTGCAGGATTTTACCTACACCGTGCTGCATTGGAATGTGAGCCCGCCTGGGGGCGCTTTTCCGTTCCGCCCGTGCATTATGTTTGTGTACGTGAACAACACGGAGCCGCCGCATTACGTGAAGACCACGGTGGACATCGTGATCCAGTACTTCGGCTTCGGTTTGATCTTTCTGTTCATCGGAGTCATCATGAGTTCCTGTAAGAACATCAAGGCCTGACTGAAAGTTTTCGAAAATCTATCATACAGCGAAAATTGACGGAAGTTTTCGTACACAGAGATGTATTATAACACAAAACACTGACTGTACGTACTTTTTGTACACGAAAATAAGATGTATAATACACGAGAAAAACTGACTGTAGAGTAGTTTTGAAGACAATGTGGATCTCTGTTGTTGCCTTAAAAACAAATACTCCAACATAAAGCACGTGGTGGTGGCTCACTTGGAGGTTCAACGACACTAGTACTTGCCACCAACAGTAGAGGCAAAATGTCGCCTTCGCACTCTACTATCAGGACACTGGAATTTCAATATTCCCTGTACTTCCAATGCGTTTGTTTGAGCCTTTGGTTATCCATAAAATACTCAAATCGGCCTGCTGGTTGCTTTCCATTGAGGTCATGGGGGAAGAGGTAAGGGCCAGAAGACAAAATATACAACAAGATACAGGTTACATTATAAGGTTACGTAACAAATTTATCTTGTCGCCTACCGAACAATTAGTCGATTCTTTTGTCAGTTTTGAGTCAATGTATTCTCTCAGAATTCGGAAATATACTCAAGGAGGCCCTTGATATACCGACGACAATTATTGCTTATTCTTTGCCAAAACTGTCTGTTATTACCAAAGTTTGAGACAGTAAAGACTGAATGGACCAATATGCACGGTGAAGAAACACTGAGAAACGATTCGATATATTGTTGGTAGTAGACTACATGTCTGATGCGTTTATCAACCCAAATGTTGGACGGAGAATTTAATCATCGATCCATCATTCGTTTTACTTTCCATGCTTCAACTGTACCTTTAGAACTTTACAGAATCAATATGGATGGATTCTCTGGAGAGTCAAAAGTTTTCATCAGTCACGATGATGGATGGTGGGTGATACATGGACAAGACTGTTTATAATTCTGTTGGACTTTATAAAGTTTACAAAGTAAATATGACAAATTTAAGTTTTGGATGCATGGCTCCGGCTGAGGAAACCTCAATTACAAAGCACATTGCTGGTGTGGTTACCGTACAAAGTTACTTTATCAGTGATTTTCTTCCTTGTCCTTGTTCCCTTCTTCCTTGTTCACGCAGCCTTTGTGACAAACCTTTTTACTATTTGGTTGGACTCTATCTCTGTACTTAAATCATCTCAAAGCCCATAAAACAACAAAAAACGACGAATTTCAGGTGGTTCATGACTCTGAAACAAGAAGTCCTAGTGTCCAACTCATTTGGAAGTTCTCAGAGTGCCTCCACAGACCATGTAAATAAAAGATGTGCCTCCAGGTGGGGATGAAGCCGTACTTTGGCGGATTTAGCGGAAACCCGGCCGACATACAGTCTAATTAACCTCCACAGCTCTCCACAGACCCGGCGGGAACCGGCAAACTCACGGGGGAAATAAACCCGCCGATCCGTCATGGTTTACCCCAAATCACCTCCCCACGGGCAAATCCGGGGTATAGATGTATGCCACCCGAGGGAGGCCGAATGGGACCCGAGGGAAGCCGAATGGGACCCGAGGGATGCCGGAGTTTGCCGAAGGTTTGCCGGGAGTACCGAGGCGGGTGTTTGTCACTGTCGAGTTTGTGTGGGGGGAGTTAGGCCCGGAAGGGAGAGGGATTGATCGCTACTAAACTTGTGTACATTTATCTTTTTTATTGATTTAACACTGCAAACTTCAAACTTACATAGAAAGGGGGAGGGAGAGGGAGGAACTTGAAAAAAATGCGACCGCTTCTGGGAGAATCCGCCCCCGCCCATATATGGAAACAATCTGACTCCTCACCTAGGATTAAAGATGGCGTCAACCTGTCTTTCCAACAAAAGTACGTTTCTTGTGAATCATTTTTTTTTACAAAAAAAAAACGAATAAATTTACAAATACATAGATGTTCGTACCGCTATAGACATAGAGATTTTCAGTGTATCACATCAGAATCTCAAAAGAAATCTTTCTCATTTTGTGAAAAGGTGTGTATGAGAGACTGCCCTACGGCTGAGAGCTACGGGACTGATCATGAGTGAGTGGCTGAGATTTCATAAAGCTTATTGATCTTTAAGTACGCCAGATGAGCCGGCTGGTGTTAGTTATAGCCACAAGGTAAAACACGTGTGTACTCGTACCCAGTAGAGACTTATGTAAACAGGAATAAAAACTGTTCAATCACTGTCATTAATGCCGGGGGAAGTGGATTCTAGTCATCTGCATTTTCTGTTCTGCAAACACATGTGGCATGTAAACCCCGTGTGTACTCGAACCCAGTAGACTACTGTACACAGAAATACGAACTGTTCTATCACTGTCACTTATACCAGGGGGAGTTGTATTCTCGAGCACACTTTTGTTTCTTTTGCCTTCTGAAATGCCTTCGATGTGTTACAGTAACACCATCATTATCCTAGGATGACTCTCGTGTACATGTATCCAGTACACACTTATAAAAACAGAAATAAAAACCGCTCAATCACTGTTTGGAGTGTTTGGGGGGTCTACGTTCAATTACGTTCCAGAGTACACCATATTTGTAGTGAGTCGCACCTAGAAGACTAATGTAAACAGGAATAATAAAAACATTTCCATTGCTGTCACTAATGCAGGGTAGGTGGATTCTAGTCATCTACATTTTGTTCTGCATGTGATGTGTTCGAGATCGAGAAACAACAGCAGTAGACTGGTTTATTATTAAGCAAGAACATAGGAGCAATGACAAGCCGTGATGGCTGAATTGAGAGGCTTATTCGACAAAACTTGACACCGGTGTCCGCCCCCCCCCCCCCGGCTCTGAGCGTCAGTCGGTAAATTGGGACAGAGTCGCCCCAAACACACCAAGATGGATGCCTCCTAACGGTGTCGTAAACATTTCACTCCCCCCGCGAGTTTGTGCCCGGGTGTGCCGGCTGACCACCCACCCCCCCCATGGTTCAGCGTCGGTAGCCTCTTCCAGGCTTTGGGATGCGGATAGAAAGAGTAGAAATTGGCCAAATGGAGAGATAACATGCCGGGGGAGTTGTCCGCTAGAACGTACATTTGCCGCACCCACGGCGTGTATCTCACATGTATCTCGCCAATTTCTACTCTTGCAGTCCGTCTCCCGAAGCCTGGTAGAGGCAGGCCAAACGCGCGGAGATGGATGGCTCCTACAGGTGTCGTAAACATTTCCCTCCCCCTGCGAGTTTGTGCCCCTGTGTGCCGGCTGACATTTCGCCCCCATGGCTCAGCGTCAGAAGACGTCGGAGCTGATGATGATCGATACAGACTCCGGACAGAGAAAATGGCGAGGTGATGGAGACTGATGTCGTAATCAGTAACTGTGAAGGGCGAGGGGAGGGGGGGGGGCATCATTTCCATAACCGTACAGGGAAAATCACAATAATAGGACTTAGGAATCTTATAGCATGGACATTCAATAAAGCAGAAACTATCTTGACCATGACCTTTTAACAAAGTGACCTCTGACCCCTCAGTGCCACATGCTAACCTAAGGCGATGGGATATCGTTTCAAGAATCGTGTAGGGGAAAGGGTAGTAATAGGGCTTGGCATCTTGGGAGCTATGTCAGAAAAAAAGTTGTCAAAAAAAGAATCTACCTGTGAGACCATGAAAAATACACATATTGCAAGGGTACTCCAAACTCAAATGTATCCATTTAGTCCATAAGGAGAAAATCCGATACAGAAGCGGAATGAGGCAGCGATGCAGAGTGAGTGATATCGTAATCAGAAACTGTGAAGGGCAAAGGGGGAGGGGGAGGTCGTGAATTCCCCAACAGGACTTAAGGCACATAAAATAAAGCAAGATAACTTGTAACTTAGAACACTTTGAACTTCTGGCTTCTGGGTCACAAGAGTGTGGTATGGTCGTTTGAATAAGCATCCTCAGCAGGCAATGAGACAAGGCATAAAAGAAACCATGTACAACCAGAAAAACACAGGCCATGGTTTACTGTTTTAGCATATGAATGTGACTATCCCTGCACATTTAACACGTGTATTAGCTATAGATCCCAGCCTGTTGCGCGTAAGTAATCTGATTATCGTGGGAAAGATTGACTTACTTACAAGTTACATGACTTACATGTATGTGGAGTAAAGCTACATTCTGAATTAACATCTTTCTTAACGGCAACTGGCTAGATGCTCGTTAGATCATTTGTAAATTGATTGTTATTGTCATCATTGGTTATCATAAAAATCATTACCATATCCACAGCTTTGCCTTTCTTGCCCCGTCATACGGTATAGCCCGCCATTCCTATGAACCTACTACTCAATATAAAGGTAATATGTATAACACTTCTGTTAACTGCACATAAGAGTAGGTATGCTTTTTCGCGTCCTGTCATAAGGTAATACCCCGCACTTCCCCTGCGAACCTACAGAACAACCCCTGTCATCCCGGCGTAACGGCGGCGTTTCCGCCAAACGGCAGGATTGGATTTTCCCACTCCTGACAAATTTACCTCCGCGTCAGCCTTCAATAAAACCTCCGCCGCTGATCCTTCGTAAAACAAACGGGGTGGAAAACGGGCCGGGATCGACTTTTATAGCGGGGATATGGATAGGGACGTGTGGGGATGTATGTGTCAATAGCCTGACAGATGCTGCTGCATTGCGATAGTGTAGGGTATGCTGTATTGAAGATGGCAGATCTGCAGTAGCAAATTGAAGCAAGTTGTGTTACTAGTACGTCCTGCTAAATTCAGCTGTGCTGTTATATAACGTACTGCCTGCGATCGACTTTTACAGCCGGGATACGGATGGAGACGTGTGGTGATGTATGTGTGAATAGCCTGACAGATGCTGCTGTATTGCTTTAGTGCAGGGAAAACTGCATTGGAGATGGCAGATCTGCAGTAGCAAATTGAAGCAATTCGTGGGGCAGTTGTGAACACTAGTACGTCCTGCTGAATTCAGCTGTACTGTTACATGTATATATTGTATATATGTATAACGTACTGCCTTAGATCGACTTTTACAGCGGGGATATGGATACAGACGTGTGGTGATCTATGTGTCAATAGCCTGACAGATGCTGCTGCATTGCTTTAGTGCAGGGAAAACTGCATTGGAGATGGCAGATCTGCAATAGCAAATTGAAGCAATTCGTGGGGACAGTTATGAATACTAGTACGTCCTGCTAAATTCGGCTTTACTATTATATAACAGGCAGCCTCAGATCGACTTTTACAGCAGGGATATGGATAGAGACGTACCGTGATGTATGTGTCAATGGGCTGACAGATGCTGCTGCATTGCGTTAGTGCTGGGTATGCTGTATTGAAGATGGCAGATCCACGTACGCTACTTTTGTCTGGTGGAGTCTGGAGTCCTCAGCCGTCCATACTCGGGTAGTAAGTGGTAAAACTGTTTGGCGAATGCCGGATACTACTTGACCAATTCGATACTGTCTCACGATCGCAAACGGACGGCAATCGTGGGAGAATCGTGAATATGACCTAATAAATTCAGCTGTCTTGTTACAGAACAGACTGCCTAATATCTACTTTTACAGCCGGGATATGGATAGAGACGTAGAGTGATCTGTGTGTCAAATTCTGCCGTGTAATGTTAGTGTAGGAAAAACTGCATTGAAGATACGTACATAACGGTAACTGTCTTTGCAGCCATTGAAAGATCCGTTGGGAGATTAATTTTGTGCCCCGGTCACACACGTCTTACGATGATATACGTGAATATGTCCTAATAGATTCAGCTGCCCGGTTACATAACAGCCAGGATACTGATAGAGTACCACGTTCGGTGACAGTGATGTATGTGTCAATAGCATGCCAGATGCTGCTGCATTACGATAGTGTAGGGAAAACTGCATTGAAGATGGCAGATCTGCAGTAGCAAATTGAAGCAATTCGTGGGGCAGTTGTGAACACTAGTACGTCCTGTACTGTTATATAACGTACTGTCTAAGATCGACTTTTACAGCAGTGATATGGATAGAGACGTGCCGAGATGTATGTGTCAATAGCCTGACAGATGCTGCTGCATTGCGATAGTGCTGGGTATGCTGCATTGGATATGACAGATTTTTGCGTGCGCTACTTTGCGCTGCAAGCAGAGGTGTGGTACATTGCATATCCAGAACCGTGCCTATCTAGTTCTAGTTTACGGTTCTGTATAGTCTTCGCGTATCCAAGAACGTAGATTTGCCCAAAACACGGTTCTGGATACGTGTGGACTATCTTGGACCATGTCTGCACTTCAATGGCTAGATTAGACATCAAAAGCCTCTACACGAACCCTTTATGATTTGAAGCTTATACCGTGGTCGTTGTGCAAAACCTCCTCCCAGCGGTTGCTAGTGGTGTTACAGTTGCTGACAAGGGAGACAGCCAGAAAGTACGGCATGCGTGTTGGAAGTTGTTTGTAAGGTCGGTAGCGACATCTACTGATGTGGCCTAGGATTGCAATGGGCACAGCAGTACAAGTCTATGCCTCCAACTAAGAGCAACTTCCAACTCGTTTGATGCTTTACAATTTATGCAAGTTGTTTTGACTTCATCCTGGACCTGTACTATTTAAATGTGTGTCGTTTCTCTCTTTTTAACGTGGTCGAGGTGCAAACTTCTCAAACACATCGTCTGTATCAGTGATCTCCTTAAATGCAGGAACTCCATTTCATGTGCAAAGTACACCCCTAACCAAAGTTAGGCACTCATTTTCTCTTTGGATACTGTGCATAGTTGCATCAACTTGGATGAAAAACTAAAACTAAAATAAAGCAATAGAAATCAATATATTTCTTGATGAGAAGCAATAACAGTCAAATGCAGAAGTAATGGTAGGTCAGTGCTTCCCTGGTGTGCGTGTCAGTGATCCCTGTTCAGGTGATCCATCTTACGTACAGCGATATGACGTTCATATTAGGTACATGGAACCTAACGGACAGGCTGGCACGGTGATGGATTATCTTTGTTCGATCTGCTGACTGCTCCATTGAGTATTGTACCCAGAACCGTGTCTGTCTAGTTCTGTGCCTGAATGGGTGCCGTGGGTCTGGATCTGGATAGTTTCCGCGTATCTAAGAACGTTTGCCCCAGGCGTGGTTCTGGATACGTGTAGACTACGGTTATGGATACAGTAGACAGCATGCAGTGTTGATTCGTTACCATTGTTCGGTCCTCTAACTTTCGTGAATGCGACAGAATGTTGCATTTATCCGGTAACTGCACAAGGTTGAAAGATAGTCATAGCTAGGTCATCTGTGGTTAGAAGTTGGGGCGGCGACGTTGCTTAATATGAAGTTTAAAAAGTGAGATTTGAAATTTGGAACAAAAAAGTCTGAAATAGCATATTCTGCTTGGTTAGTATCGACTTAAGGGCACAATATCTCGGCGAACAGTTCTCTTTCTCTGGCACCGGTTCAAATTCATTTCCCATGATAAGATTTCAGCTGCAGCCAAGCTGGTTTTTATCTCACAATAGTCAAGTATTTTAACCTTTATATGATGATATATCTTATTGCTGGCAAGGTGACCTCGTGAACAGGCCCGGTCAATTAAAGTCTTGGCATGAATCCCTACTGCAGGTCACAGTGCTGTGCGCTTGGGGAAGGCACTTTACACCTTTTTACGTACTCCACTTAAGTGAAAATGAGTACCCAGCTTAAATTCTGGTAAGGACGTCCTCTCGAAGGAACGTAAAGCCAAGGTCCCATGTTTGAAGACAGCCGCTTCTCGACCACGTTAATGAACCCACCACACTTATCAATCAGAATATACATGGCTTTGAATAGGAATGAGACTTAAAGTGAAGGTCTCGTACTTGAGGAGAGTAACACCTCAAGCAGGGTAAAGAACCCAACACACTTATCGATCAGAATAGACGTGGCTTTGGTTATTAATGGAATGTTAGGTAAAGGCCCGTGTTTGAGAACAGCTACATCTTGACCACATAAAAGACCCAACCACGCGCATCTATGGAGGTACACGTCCTTTGGGATGGGGATGGAACGTAAAATCGAGGTCCCAAGTTTCAAGCGGAGTGACCCCTGAAGCCCGTTAAAGAACCCATCACACCATGCGAGCATCGGTCCATCCATAACCACCCAATCACGCCTGACGACACCTTAGAGAACCATTCTGTGTAACCTGATATCGGGATCAGCTGTGAGACAAGAGGAGTCAAATTACGTCTGGTCGCCGGTCGTAATGACGTCCAAGGGACACACGTGGGCTAGAGTTAGTCAAATCCCTGGTTCTGAGATTATATTTTTTTCAAGTTTCAAGTTTTATTAATAAAAATCAGCCTTGCAGCCAGTGTACAAACAAGCTGAATAATCCTGATTTTTTTTTTACAATTGTGTAGTAAATACAAATTAACATTACAATACATATACAGACACATAAACAAACACATTACAAAGCCACACATGGGCACTATAGTAAAGTCCAGAGAGTCCTGAGAGTCTTACTGCAAAGACTCGTTGTACAGGCATATTGCCTTGTGTAAGAAAGAGTTTTGCAGAAGAATACTGGAACGGGCAAGGAAAATAAACATATAGAAAAGTATAGTCAACCCAAGTCAACAATTTTGCTGTATGTTCAGTGTCTCTACTCTTTCTGTTAAAACTCTTTAGTATGACTGGCAAGATGCCGTCTACCAAGCAAGGACACATATGAAGTGTATACAGCTAGCTAAGTACGTTTCTGTAAACGATGCACACTGATTTATTTTACACATAACTTTGACGATCGTCCCTAACCGGGACGTACAGGTCGTTCTTCAGAGCCAGGTCGGCAGAAGTACCGGGAACAGATTAGGTCTGACACCCGCTCATATTTATTTCCCTTTCCCAAATGCTCCACCTCCATGGATCATGTTGACTGCCTGCCGTTCGTCAACGTTCACCACACATTAAGCGCCGTCACATCCATCGTAAGGTCCACCTAGGTACCTAACTTGTGTTACGCAATGATCGTGCCGTACGTCGCGCATTTGAGACGAAAAGGTTGCTATAATCTAAAGATTAAACTGATCTATAATAAAATCTTTTAAGTGATTTCGAAACCAGTTTAGCCGGAGGAAGAGCTAATCGTTCACGAACATGGCAGACGATACATGCTACTTTAAGTCCGGTCACATACACCATGCAAGGTACCCAGGATGTTTTTTTGTGTGACTATATATTGTGCCGCAGATAGTAGATGTGAGAAGAAACAGGTGCAATAGTTTAAAAATCAAACTATTGCACTCGTCACTTTCCGCGATGATATCTTCCCGGAAAAAAGAATGTATCGAGATGCTGCGTGCTTTCTTGAGCACTGTTTGCCTTTTAATCATCAGCTACTTTTGCTTTTTAGGGCGTAATTCAGACTTCACTTTAGTATTGACTGATTCAGCATGTTAAAGGTCGCTCAAGCATAACTAGCTCGTAAACCACCCATCCCAGAAAGTCCTGATCGCGAAGGTTAGCACTTTTACCGGACGATTAACTTCAGGAGGGACGGTCATCACTGCACAGTCAGCAGGATCTATCGGACTGGGGAGATGGGCCACTCAATAGTCGTAAAATTTACTGCCATAAAAGGCGAGTCAAGCAGAGGTTTAGGCCTCGGCTTTTTTTGACGTCTTTTCAGGCGTTTTTACAGGACCTTCTTTTGTGTAACAGTATCTCTTTTTCTCGCAGGCGTATTTGGGTACCAATTTGATACTGTCTTGCGGCTTTTGCCTATGTGATATTGTCTTTTGCTAATTTGATACTGTCTTGCCAATTTGATACTGTCTTGCCAAGTTGATACTGTCTTGCCAAGTTCATACTGTCTTGCCAAGTTGATACTGCCTTGCATTTTGATACTATGATACTATCTTGCCTGTTGATTGTGTCTTGCCAAGCCTTGTCATTTTGATACTGTCTAGTCTACTGATAATGAATGGTCAATTTAAAACTGTCTTACCAATTCGATACTGCCCAATGCATTAGATAGTGTTTTGCATATTTGATAGTCTTGCGAAGTTGATACCGTCTTGTAGCCACCAAAGATCTGCTTGGAGATAAGTTGTAACACCAGCCGCCTGAGGCCGGGCCGAAGGGGATGATGGACGTGCTGAATTTTACGACATCGTGCTCACCGAGATATATCCCCGTTTTACGGCAGATCAATCGCGCCGGCTTTACGGACGCAACAGAGAGCACCAAGGTCAAGTCAGTCCCCACCGTGCCACCCAACATCGGTTATCTTCCGCGGGAGGGAGAAGAGACAAGGCCATTACTAGCTGCTGAATGTAGAGGAGACAAGGCCATTACCAGGTGTAGACTGTGGAGACGGCAAGGCCATTACCAGGTGTAGACTGGACTCCGATGGTGCCCTAGGGTGTTGGTAGTGGTAGCAGGCATCCTTCCATCTCTAAAGACGATAGGAGCTGTCTCTTAGTCTGTTGTGGCTGTTTGCAGCATCTAGTGTGGCTCACCAAACCTATCTTCGCATGGCAGTCCTGACCAGGGTTGAGACACAAGAAAGTCGACATATTTTGTGACTGTGACTTCTCTTTTAGTATTTGGCGCTTGGACTTAAACTGTTTGCAGCGTTTTGCCTCTCTCCAGGCTAAACTGTAGTCCTGAACATTTCTGACCAGAGGAGGCAACGTGAGGAGGATCTGGACTGATGCTAGTTTAAAGACCTGGAGCTGGAGGCGTCTGCAGCAGTCGGTACCGGTAAGGCAATTATCGACTAACCATTGTGGGACAATTAGCGGGGAAGGAGGTGAGAGATGGGCGGATCGATTGATAGATGGAAGAATGGATAGGCTGGTGAATAGATGGATGGATTGATGGAAAGAATGGATGGATGAATAAACGAATAGGTCATCATCATCGTCATCATTGGCAGTAGCTTGTAGTGTAGAGAGATGAAGTCGACTTTTTCGAGTGAGTCAGCAACAAGAAATTATGATCATTGGTCTTGTCTTAAGGAGAAGCAGACGTAAGCTTGAAACGGTTGCACATTGCCATTACTAACATCGTACTACCTACTTACCAACCTACCTATCTACTTATACCTACCTATTTAGTCCCTTGACCAAACAGGTTTTCGCGGGGACAAGGCAGAGTTATACATCGTACTATCATCCTATATCTCCCAGTTGTCCCTTACATGTATTGACTAGCTGGTAATCTATATACAGACATTGTATCGAGTTATTACCGAGGTATAATAAGTGTCCGATGTCCGTCCCAGGACAGTGATGATCACGACCTTAAAGTGTTTTCCGATCTGAATCTTAAGTACCAGTGGGAAGAATTTATCGACAACTTGAAGGATTTGTTTCCTTATGACGCCGTAGTATTTCTAGCTAAAGAAAACCATACAATATAATGTCGCACTGACAATTATAATACCCCCTTCTCAAGTTACGACCTGAACATTGGCAAAGCAACGCTGTAAAAGGTACTTCTATACATAACTGGTGCACACAATTGTCCCAAAGACGCATTAGACACGTTAAATGATTTCTGAGTATGATGATGCCTCCTTCTGCCGTGTTATTTTTCCCTGGCCTTTTCAGCCTAGGCACAAAGAATAGCACAAAAATATATGTTCACATCTCCCTAAAAGTTATGTATGCCTCAGTATGTCTTGTTGATGTAGGAACTGTCTGCCATATTGATATCTGGAAACACATAGCTCAAGGCGTTACATGCTAGCTACTTTGATATACGCTATGCTTCTTTGCAACGACGCACAGCCTTAAGCAAGGACGCAGGCAAGCACATTGCAGTTATATTCACTATATAGATGGATAGTCGAATGATAATATCTTAGACTGCCATAAACACATCTCTCTAACAATACAGTATGCGCCTGTATGCCTGTTGCACTAGGAGCTGCTGTATGCTATATTGATGTATGAAATAGTAGCTCCAGGGGTTACATGCAACCTACTTTGATATACGCTATACTTCTTTGCAATGGCGAACAGCCTTAAGCAAATACGCAACCAAGCACGGTACTTTTCTATTAACTACATAGACAGATCAGTATGTCTTGTTGATGTAAGAGTTGTATGCTATACAGATATCTGAAACCACATAGGTCAATGGTTTACATGCACGCCTCAGCGGTTAATGCATTATTCAGTTTAGCAAAATTATTACACTGAAGAACCTCTCTGATATACTTATTACTTCCAATGACGAATGCTTATAGTGAGAAAACCGCCCGCGGCTCTAAGACGCGCCAGCAGTCCTTACGGCACCGCGCGTCTTCCGTCTCCATTATGTCTTAGACGTGAAAGCGTCAGGCGATATCAGCGAACCACAGACGGAAGTGGTGCGTGGAAGGTTTGAGACGGGATCTGGTGTGATGAGTCGCTTCTTATTAATCTGGGAGGGTCTGTGTGGCTTCGTTCCAGCCTTTTCATCTCGCCGTTAATCTTAGGCAGTCTGGTCTAATTCAACGTTTAGGGTTGATTGTTTTTGAGGCGTGATTGGTCGCTAAATTCTGAATAACACGTACGCGTTCCTTCTTAGGCCACAGCAAGCAATTGCTATGGTTAACATCATTAATTTTCGTCTGATTTTGGATATAAAAACAATAAATTTTGTTGCCCTCCGACGACTTCAGTCTTCATTATGTCTTAGACGTGAAAGAGTCTTGCGGTATCAGCGGACTGCAGCCGGAAGTGGTGCGTGGAAGGTTGGAGACGTGATCTGGTGTGATGACTCGCTTCTTATTAATCTGGGACGGTTGTAGGGAGATTTTTAATTCACCGTCAATAGAGCTAGTCTGGTCTAATTTAACATCAAACGTTATCGGTAAAAAGTAATTGGTTGATTTAATTCTGCAAAGTACGTTATTATATCACTTGTTATCCATGAATGCAAAGGAACAATACGTATTTTCCAATTCACCGTTAATCGTAACCTTCTTCGTCTAAGTTAACGTTACGCGTTGTCAGTAAATATTAATTGGCTGCTTTGATTCTGCGAGAACGTTATTTGTTATCATTCATTCGTTGTTAAGCTAATTTTACCAGACAAGCCATGAGCACAAACGACCAATCGAACACTACAAAACTCTTTGCAGGAAAAATAGTGCAGTAACCGTTAAGTGTTGCTAGTCTTGTGAACGTACCGTTGAGCGCTGCCAGGATCCCCCCATGCAGATCCTCATGTAGCGTATCTTGAGCCCCTTTAGAGCTCCATATTTTAATGCGCGCCTTATAATTATTCCCCACTCCTGCAGGATGCTGACTAGACATAATGTACAGATAATTACAACAAGCGCGGAGGATTAAAGAATCCTAAATCAAATAAGAAGCAGGAAATTGCAGACAGTTTTCTGTAATGGAATCAAGTTAGCTGCTGCCGTGAGCAAAGCAGCCATTGTGCGCGTTTCACTTGAGAATTACATGTAAGTTGTTGGATTACTTTTACGCCATTATGTTTATTGGGATTTTCCACAAAGTGAAAGGGAAGACAAAACAGGAGCATACGCACCTTTACTAGTTGCCTTCTCCCATACAGGAAACACATGTACAAGAAAAAATTGACATAGTCAAAGACAGCACTGTTGTGTTCTTAGTTTTACGAATATGTAGGACCTACTATAGAATACTAAGCGTTATGCCAGCTTTCAGAAACAAATTGATGTGAAATATACTGCAGGGAATTGGTTGCATTTATCAGAGCTGACATGAAGTTTAATGCGACAATGAAGACCCCTTTTAGTACCAATATACATGACAAGTTGTTTTTACTCAAGTTTTAAATCTATAAAGGTGCTTTGTATGTCCCATCTGTGTGAAATATCTGATTTTAAGGCATGAAATGTTGCAGCTAGCTTCACTTTTTAAGTGTGATTGACTGTAAAATTTCTTACGTAACGGTGTCAGGCGGCTTCGAGGCTGTAAATTTCATTACATAACAGTTTCGCAAAGCATGAAGACTAGAATGAGTAAGTAAGTAGCCGTTTCATGAGGCTCAAGGAATGCAGAATCCCCCGTTTCGCGAAGGTTCCTGACTGCAGATTTCCTCATAATTACGTAACCCTTTCTCAAGGCTACCAGACTGCAGAATTATTTATTAAGTAATGCTTGTGGAGAAGCTTCAAGACCGTGAAAGTCCTTACGTAACCGTTTCGAGAGGCCTCAAGACTGGAAAATCCCTTGAATTGCGTAAGCGGTTCGCGAAAAATTGAGACTAGAATTCCTTATAATTACGTAACCGTTTTGCGAAGCTTCAACACTGTAGAATTACTTATTGATAAGTAACCATTTCGCGAAACCTCAAGAATTCGGTACGTGACCATTTCAAGACGCTTCAAGACCGTAGAATTCCTTATGCGCTTTTTTATGTAACCGTTTCTAAAGACTGTAGCATTCCTTATCAATAAGTAACCGTTTCGCGATGCTTCAGAGTCAAACTCCACTGTCACGTCCACGGTCCGTGCGGAATTCATTCCCAGCACGAGGCGAGCCCAGCGCAATTTTCTCTCCTCCCTCCGAGTCGTTAGGCCACAGCAAGTCACCTGTATGGATAACGTCCTCTGGAGACCCTAAGTCTAACGCGAGATCGCGAAAAAAATCAAGAAGGGCAGAAAAAACAAGATGACTAGATTTGAAATATACTAAGAGACGATAAATTTTTGGACACAAATTGAATGAAGTAACACAGTGTAACAACCAACAAGTCTTTTATTCGTCATAAAAACAGCAGTTGTCGTCCTGCCCTGTTTCTTTCCTTTCATCATACCTTCCAATCAGTCAAGTCAAAGTTACATTAAGCGAAATTTCTTGTTTTCTTTCAACAGGCTAAAATCAATGCGCGCGCGGACGTCATCCACAAAACTGACTTGGTGCGGCCTTATAAGAGTAGCGTTCCCGCGCCACGCTGTCAGGGGCAGGGCCACATCTCTCCCGCAATTCTGGCAATTCCAAATGTCGCGAGGTCAAAGTCATTTTATTTGGGTACGGAGCGTTGCATGAGACGCCCTTATTTGTATTCAAGGCCGCGCGTTGCTGGCTGTAAAACATGGGTTTAGATCTACCCGCCTTTCCTACACGCTTGGAGACGTCCTAGTGGAGCGGTGAGATACGAGTGAGTTACCGCAGTCCATCATAGCAACCTCTGTGTGGAAGCATTTTCTGTGGGCCATTATCTGCAACTACATATTAAGAGCTACGGTGCGGAAGGTGGACTTATTTCCACCCAAAGTGTTTTTTACACGTTTTACACATTGTTTACTTCTTGTCACGTCTCATACAGCCAGCCGTTTTTAGAAACTAGACGGAACGTGTTGTTCAAAGGCATGGAAATATATTTGTGCGTGTGGTATAAACACCTCGGGAGGGGTATTTTTGCACTTGCCTTTTTTTTGTTAGCAAAGTGTGTTACAACGTGTACTGGGAAGTAATTATGTTGTTAATTTGTTTTTCAAGCGACACTGGTTCGAGTACGGCCTAATGCCTGTGCCTGACTTGAGTACCGTGAACAGCCCCCTTTGCTGTGCCGGGAAGTTTTTACCGTCTCAATAAAATCTACAACGCTGATGCCCGCTTATCTGACAGAGAATACATTTTTATCTAAGGTCAGAAAGCCCATTAACACTGAATGCGCCTCTCGTTTCCGTATTTTTAGTCCTTTTATCACGGTTCTGTAACCTTGGTAAATTTACGATGGCCAATAACGACGAGAAGCGTATTCTGTTCAACTGCCGTGAAACATCTCTGTACTGTGCATGTGTACGTTCTCTCGCTGTGCCATGCCTAGAGCTTATTGCCGTAAACTTCTAAGCCAGGACGTCTTTAAAAGAAGAAGTACCAATTGAAGCTCTGGATTCTTTATGAGTAAGAACATCAGTCCAATAGGAACTCATGAGGATTCTATGTAACCCAGTCCTCACAAACTTCAACGCCATTGAAAAGGAAAGTTCTCAGTCTGACAATAAATAGTCCATGTTAGATCGACAGTGTTATTAGGATACCCCCAATTCAACTTAAAGGTGTTACTGGCAATCTCAAGCAGCTAGAGGCCTGATCAGTGGAAGGGCTGCTATAAGCGTGATGTAGTCGGGACCATTGCCCGTCCTATGATTTTACCGTGCATGGGGTAACCCGACCGCTATGTTACGGCACAGACAAGGCAACATAAGTCACAAGGCGCTATGATCCATGGCTTCATGAGAAATTCGGATGCCCCCAATTCAACTTGAATGTGCTGTTGGCCATCAAGCATATAGGGTCTGACCAGTAGAGGGACTGCTAGAAGCGTGATGTAGTCTCAGCTCTGGACCATTGCCACGTTTGTACTATCATTTTACCATACACTATGGAAACCTGTAATCACCAACTATATAGTAACAAACAGCTCCCAGTCTACATGAACAAGATTAGGATGTTTTCAACTGTTCTAACTTTGTTATGAAATAGCTTCCAGAGACCTGACCAGTGGAAGGCCTGCTATAAGCGTGATATTGCCAGGCTAGCCTGGACCACTGCCACGTTTGTACTATAATTTAACATGCATGAAGTAACCCACTATGCTACAGATAAGGCAGGATAAGTCACAAGGTGCGATGATCCATGGGTTCATGGGGAATTCGGATGCCCCCAATTCAACTTGAATGTGTTGTTCGTCATCAGTCTGACCAGTGAAAGGGCTGCTAGAAGCGTGATGTAGTCAGAATAGCCTGTACCATTGCCACGTCTGTCCTATCACGTTAACATGCATGGTGTATCCCGGCCGCTATGTTACTGTACAGATAAGGCAGTTTAAGTCACAAGGTGCTATGATCCATGGCTTCAGGAGGAATTCGGATGCCCCCAATTCAACTTGAAGGTGTTACTGGCCATCAAGCATATAGGGACCTGACCAGCGGAAGGGCCGCTAGAAGCGTGATGTAGCCTCAGCTCTGGACCACTGCCACGTTTGTGCTATCATTTTACCATGCATGGTGTAACCCACTATGCTGCAGATAAGCCAGCATAAGTCACAAGGCGCGATGATCCATGGCTTCATGAGAAATTTACCGCCGGGCGATACCCGCAGCGTGTCCTTGCCGCGACCCCGGGAGGACAAACACGCATTCCGACTGCAGGAAATGAAGCTATGCTCTATCATACGTCGGTGAAGATTAGACACCTAGGTAATAAGATACCATCGCTCACAGCCCAAACAGACAACACAATTTGCTAATTCTAGACATACATAAATTATAATTCATTTGGGGAATGCCTCAAATAATGTTGTTTTGAACGAGATTATTTATCAATAAAAGTAATCATTGTGTCTGGAATCTTAATTAATGCGGTAATGAGCTGCAATACAGTACGTCGCCTGAAGGTCACCTCAAGGAACCGGGACGGGGTGCGTTACCGACTTCCGACGAACTTTGACCCAGTGCTGACGTCACACGTGCGGAAAAATCACGTGTCAACAGCGCTTGAGTCAAATAGTTGATAAGAACTAAGGGATTCTGTCGTAAATTCCGGTGAATCAAATTCTTTTGAGTTGAAGAAAAGTCTGTTTTTTTTTTTCATTACAGAATGAAGACGTCAACTCATTCAAGGTTTGAACAAGGAGGTTCAAAAATACACCTCCCTGGTTTGAAGTATTTTGTCTGATCAGCCAAGCATTAAGACTGCCGTGCGCTTCGCGGTCTCGGTGAGATATCCAACATAAACTCTATATCTGTATAACAAAGTTCCATGTGCCTGGGGGTATTAAGTATCGGGGGCGTTGAAAACTCGCTTCGACCTTTTGCGTACCTGGTGTAAAAACAGAATGAGTTTTGGGACTTTACCAACTTCTGGGAACTTCAGATAGCGAAATGGGCGTGCTCAAATCGCCTGCAGCAATTGCCCGAGGTCTTACTTTCGCTGAACATAATCTGAAAGTTCATATCAAAGTGTGATTTGCTGCTCCCTGGAACGATATTACTGCTCATTACAATGTTGTGGCCTTGACAAAAATGCCAACGAGGGAGGCCAACCATCATCTAAACGTACCAGCTTTATTCCCTAGAAGGTCTACAGAATCTGTGTCTGGGGAAAACACAGAACAGAATAGGGAATTGTCGGAACACATACTGACATAGACATTATCGTGGTGTGACCCGGTGTCAAGCAATATATACATGATCCTGCCAAATACATGACTCCGACACTACTTGGGGGTTTCTAATATACCCGAGACAAGGGGTGGGAAGAGTTAAGTCGTGATGTGGGAGACTAAACCTAGCCTAACCCGATTCGTAAGTCTAACCCTAGCTCTGAACAATGATCCCAACTCTAACCCTAACCTTAGCCATAATACAAGCATTAACCCTAACCCTGAGATACCCGACCTCTCACGTATGTGGCTAGCCTGGGTTCCGGATTTTCGCTCCTCAACGCTCAAAAAAAAACGTGATTTTTTCGAGTGTTGCGGAGCGAAAATCCAGACGGTACCCAGGTTAGTATGTGGCAGCTCAAGGATTTGGCTCAACACCGTTCCAACAGGTTGCTCTAAATAGAACACAACACAAATACAATACAATCTTCGACCTTTGACCCGTGTACATAGGAGTAATCTGTGCATCCCACAATGCCGCAGTGATTGGATTAAACACGAGCCGACCTGGGATCGGCTGGGATCAGCTGGGGAGATTGGGATGTCAATCATCACGGTCATGGTAATAATGATGGGAAAGAGCCCTCGGCATTAAGTCATCTCTTGTTACATTGTACATGCACAAACAAACATGCACACACACGCACACACTCACACCCCTACGTATAAACACACACACGCAAACATACATACATACATACACACACACATACACACAGGCATACATACACACACACATACACACAGGCATACACACACACACACACACACACACACAGACACTTGCACTCACACACACACATACACAGAAACACACACACACACAGAAACACACACACACACACAGACACTTGCACTCACACACACACACACACACACACACACACACACAACCACACACACACACACACACACAGACACGTACTATGTATATGACGTTACTTAATAACTAACTAAATATTCTATACATAACACAGTGCGTGGTATGTTGAAGTAGATAAAGAATGAGTGGTCCCCCCAAAACCCGGAAAATCCCATTTGTCAGCTGTTCATACATCATCAAGTCTGATTACCTTAATATTTGTGACAGCCGAGTCTCCCCTGGCCTATGGGAGGACGGGTATTGGGATGATTGCATTTCTTGACTCTGTATGTTTCAAAGTTATCTACTAGTCACAACACATCACATCAGAATGGTATGCACATTAATGCAGGCAGAATCATTGCTATACTCAGCACCACATGCAGTGTGGTATGCGTAGCACGGGAGCACTTCATCCATGAATTGACAACAGAAATAATTAGATTTGAGCGCAGCGCTGCAATGTTTACGTCTTTGTTTAATTCTTTTACCGAGAAAAATTGATTTTGATGCCACTTGGCTGTTCATTCCTTTTGATTTTTCGCCAGTTTGATACGATGTGATTCTGGGTCGAGAATCTTGCGGAAGATCGTTTATTCCAAGTCTGCTGAATCGATCGCGAGTGAATAGAAGATGGAAGAACCGTAGCCAGGCATGCGGCAGCATCCACATTTATGTAACTTAACGTTAACGGGGTGATATACTACAGTCAAGTATAGTATCAGGTATCAGAACCATGCTTTATCCAGGACAATGCTCAGGCAAGGTTCTGGATAGTCCATGCGTATCCAGAACCGTGACTGGGGCAAATATACGTTCTTGGATAGCGGAGTCTATCCAGAACCGTGCCTGATCCTAATCCTAACACATGCAGGCACAGAATGACAGTTAATGAATAGAAGATATACATGTAAAAACCGTGTCCAGAAATGACTCTACAAAAAGTACAGGGACTTTTGTATTGTCTTCTACAACTACATGTAAAGATCTAACAAAGCTAAATACATGTATGAATAATAAAACCATCGTACAGAACAGTACGTACAGAATATATTGCAGCGGCAACAATAAAGGTTTAAGCATTCTCTAACATGAAACGTTCCTATCGTACAATCATCCTCATCTAAAGGACCGAGAACGCAGGAAACGGATGGGCGCATCCTCCGTATGTGGGTCAAAAGAACAGCATCTCGTGTAATGGGTAGATGATGGGCGGATAACTCCCGGGAACCGCGTTTGTACCTGGGAAATAAAAGGCGCACTACAACAGGTGGCTTCTATTATTCATGTGGATACAGACGTAATGAAACTCATCCATTTCACGGCGTGAGCCTCTTCAGACTCTGTCCCGGCTTCCTTTTGTATAACATGTATGAATGAAGCTGCAAACATTGGAAGAACATGTTTCAGCCTCTGAGTTTATCTGATTTATTAGCTAGATAATCAAACGTATAATGAAAGTTATCCATTCCACGACGTGAGCCTTCAAACTAGGTCCCGGCTTCCTTTTGTATCTTGTCATGATGCAGTCTACGCGATCTTTACGTACGTTTATTGGGCCGTAATTTTATGGAAAGCCCATCTAAAACAATTGGACGAAAATGTTTTTAACCTCGAAGTTTATCTAATTCATTAGCTGGTTAATCAAACATATACTAGGTATCTTTGTAAACCATTGAGGCAAGTCCACAGTGCATACCATATCCAACCCGCGCCTATCTAGTTGTATGTCTGAGTAGGTTAGGGTTGGGATCAGGCACGATTGTGGATAGTCTCCGCGTACCCTAGAACGTACTACTAGGTTTGCCCCAGGCAGTTATGGATACGCACGGACTAAATCCAGAACCGTGTCTGAGCAGCACGGTTCTGGATAGTTCTAGATAAAAAACAGTTCTGGCTACAACAGTGCAGATAGAAACTTGGACCTCTCTTCGTACATACTTAGCAGTAGGACATCATGCACAGAGTTTCTTGCCAAACTATATCTCTGAAGAATTCCTCCAACGGTACGTATCGGACACACGTACTGGAGCATACATCTTGTACAAATTTAGACTCCCTGTGCCAAGTCTAAGTGAGAATGATGCAGGCCAAGTGGTTTCAGACTCAGACGTATTGTCCGCACAGACCAGCCACTATAATCGTCACGAGCCGAGAACGTTACGCCAAGTTTACTACCAGAAATATCGGCGACGTTTCGTTCGATACATTTCATAAAACCCGCGCGGTTCCGGGACCGTTTCAATCTCTCACATTAAGTTTGCCTTCACAGTGCGATAAATCGGGTGACTGGGCTGCCAATATCCCTGCTCACCTCCCATACATCATGGATGGTAAAGTGCAGTTTCATTCCGCCAATTTCGGGAAATAAACTTTCCTCCTGTTGCCCGGCATATGGCGGGGTTTTATTACGTGTGGCCGTCTGTCAAAAGGATCGGTTTTGGCAGCAGTGCAGACACAAAATGTCTCTGGGGGAATCTGGGAAGTTACTGAAATTGAATTTGGCATTGAATTTGGAAGAGATATGTGTGATGCAGCCTGTAGTATCCAGAGCCATGCTCAGGCACGGTCTTGGATGCTAGAACTGTGACTGGGGCAAACCTACGTTCTTGGATACACAGAGACTATCCAGAACCGTGCCTGGTCCCAACCATAACCCATTCAGGCATAGAACTAGATAGGCACGGTTCTAGACACGAGGTGCTAAGAGTTGCTGGACACGAAAACTATTTAAGACGCTGTACAGTTTAGTATTATTACGTGTGGCCGTCTGTCATGCGGATCGGTTTTGGAGGCAGTAGAGACATAGAAGGTCTCAGGGGGAATCTGGGAAGTTACTGGAATTGAATTTGCCACTGAGATATTTGGCAACTGTTTCCAGAGCCGTACTTTATCTAGGACCGTGCACAGGAACATCTCTGGATAGTCCATGCATATCCAGAACTGTGTCTAGGGCAAATCCTCTCGATCTCCCTTGGCTACGCGAAGACTATCCAGTATTGGCTACTTCCCTGCCAATTTGATACCGTCTTGCCGATTTGATACCGTCTTGCCAAGTTGATACCGTCTTGCCAAGTTGATACCGTCTTGCCAAGTTGATACCGTCTTGCCAAGTTGATACCGTCTTGCCAAGTTGATACTGTCTTGCCAAGTTGATACCGTCTTGTCAGTATGATTCTATCTTATAGCCACCTAAAGATCTGCTTGAAGATTACGCGCCCCCCGCTCGGCTGCATTAGTACATATCGCGCCCTTGACCTTCGCCAGCCGTGCGACAATGACGTTGACGCAGCGGGAGTCCGCGTAGCGAAAGGGCGGCAGGGACGGTTTTGCGCGCGGGGAGTTCACTAGTTTGTGACGGCGACATTTCTCGTGTATCAATCAGTCATAGTTCAATAACTTTTTAAGAAAACATAAAGAAGAGGAATCTGTACAGATCGGTCACACTTTGTACAATGTACGGAGGTTGTAGCTTTTTTTAAATATTCCAGTAATAACAAGACGTACGTGGTGGGAACACGCGAAGTTTTTTCAACTTATATTAATGCTGCCACCAACACAGGGGACAAAACAATACTCATTTTCACCTGAGTGAAGTGAGTAAAGTCGTGTAAAGTGCCTTTCCCAAGGGCACAAGACCGGTGGCATTTCAAGACTCGAACCCGGGACCTCTTGGTTCCGAGTCAAATGCTCTGCCGTTACGCCACGCGACCCCACAGATGAAGTTGTAACTGTATAGGGGAATCTGATATTATATGTATTGTATTCATTAATTAATTAGTATTCAACAGTTCGACTAAGTATGTAGTTGGTGAGTAGCGTGCAGTGCAGCAATAATGGACATTAAGTCTATCTGCATGACGTGTAAACCTACGACATTCGCGTCAGGCGCCCTGTCCCCCGGCAGGTGGTCTGTCCCTGAAGGCACGCAGTGACCTTTTCCACAGAACGAGACAAACGCGATCGCCTTAAAAGCGTTTTGTCCCGTGGTGCGATGAGTGATGGGTCCAATTTGGGAAGCTTCACCTTTAAACGAAAGCCAAGCAGACGGGTGCGATCTTTTTTGCTTGGATACTGCCATGCGAATTTGAACTGCCCTGCCAATTTTATACTGTCTTGTAGTCACCAAAATACTGCTTCAAGATTGCCAGGTCCCCCGCTTGGCTACACTGTGTAGTAAGTATCGTGTCCTTTTCCAAAGAACGAGATAAACCTCGTCGCCTTAAAAGCGTTTTGTCCCGTGGAGGCTTCACCTCCAAACGAAAGCCAAGCAGACGGGTGCGATATGCCTGTAGTTTGCTAGCTCTGGATCCGAGAAGACAGAGCAATCGCTACAGTCTGGATCCATGCTAAGGGAATCCCCTGTAAAGTGTTCCCTTTTGCTGAATAATCTTCTGTATATGAAAAGATACATTTGTGACTAAAAACGTTAACACAGGCTCTACCACGTTACAGCAGTTTACCCTTCGATGAATTCAACACCGCATGCCTTTTAGAAGTACAAGCGTCCGTACAACGTAAACTGCTGAGAGACCCTTTGGCGTTTTCCGTACGCCGAAGAACCTTCTGTATCGGAGGAGATACACTTGGGACCAGACCCAGAGCCTCTACCACGTTACACCGTTTTTATATCGATTGATTTAACACCACACGCGTTTCTAACGTGGGCCGCTGGTGTAAGGCTTGACCTGATCCAATCCCAGGCGACCGTGCAACAAAAACTAAGGGAAACCCTTGTGACGTACGTGTTCTGGACCGTACACTGAAGAGATTTCTGTAGAACGTGAATCACTTTCGACAGGCTCTGCTACGCTTCATCATTTCTATCCACGAATTTGACATCGCGCGGCTTTTTGAAGCACGCCTTGTGAAACCTGTACTGACCGTGCTAACAAAATCCCCGGTGACGTGTTACATACTGCGCTGGAGACTATTCTATCGGAGAAACACTTGTGACCAGACGCCGTTACCGCGTGTACATGTAGAGGATCTAGGATCCCAACCCAAAAAGCACCAAAAAGACCTCCGGGAGGCCAACTAAACCGCACGGAACTGGCTGGTATTATGATGACCAATATTCCTATCGATGAATTTGCCATTGCACGCCTGTCTGAGGTACGTATATACGCACTCTGCCCTGCACTGCCATTGCGGCTGCTGACAGGTTGGGCAAGGTCTACCACGCTACACCATTTCAATCGACGAATTTGACATTGCAAGGCTTTTTGAAGCACGCCTGGTGAAACCTGTATCGTCGTTGCGGCTCCTGAAAGGTTGGACCGGGTCCAAATGGAGTCCCCTGCGCGGAGCGGAAGAGTAGATTTGCCTCTGCGCTAAGAGCGAACCGGGGAATCTGCCGCATTAATCACACGGGCGCGAGTCTGCAGAACGGACTGCCTGCTAAATACCACTTCCCTTCTCTCCCAGGGCGGATGTTCACTGGTGCTGCATGAACCTGTACACAGACAGACGTGGATGGTAACGTTTTCTCGGTCTTCAGCGATCCGTTGATGAATACCACTTTACGTATCCCCCCCCCCCGAGCGACTATTGCCTGGTGCTGCATGAACCTGTACGCGGCAACGTCTTCTCATTCTTCAACGGTCTCACTCACTCACTCAGTTCCGCTTGTCCCACCAGGGGACGTAGCGCCTCTGCCTGTCTCTGGCTGCCACAACAACGGCCATGGCTGCTAAATACCACTTCCCTTCTCTCCCCTGGTGGATGTTGCCTGGTGCTGCATGAACCTGACACAGACAGTGCTGCTTCAACATGCACGCGACAACGCTAAGGTATTCTCACTCTGCAACGCTCGGCTGCTAAACACCACTTTGCTTCCCTCCCCGGGCGGCTGTGCTGCTTGAACCTGGACGCGACAACGTCTACTCATTCTTCAACGGTCTCACTCACTCATTCATGCTTCTCCGGGGGGCGTATGTAGCGCCTCTGCATAGGTCTGCCTGTCTCTGGCTGCCACCTAGGCGGTGGTAAAGTCCTCCAACGGTCGGCTACTTTGCTTCCCTCCCCCTGAGCGGCTGTTGATTGGTGCTGCTGAAACCTGTACACAGACTTAAGTGCTGCTGCTAGGACCTATACGGCCGTACCGAGGTTCAGCGGGCGGTGTACGGGACTGTTGGCGCTGAGGAGACGGCCGTCCCGAGCTGACATGGTAAGACTGTTGACTAGTGACTTCCCGTCCCTCCACAAGCGGTTGTTTACTGGTGCTGCTTCAACCTGTACACAGACTTGACTGGACCTGCACGCGACAACGTTCCCTCACCCAACAGCGGTCGGTGTACTGTTGGCACTGTACAGACGGCCGTCCCGAGCTGACACGGTAAGGC
This sequence comes from Branchiostoma belcheri, assembly GCF_001625305.1. Taxonomy (NCBI): domain Eukaryota; kingdom Metazoa; phylum Chordata; class Leptocardii; order Amphioxiformes; family Branchiostomatidae; genus Branchiostoma; species Branchiostoma belcheri. Next base: position 122,669 of record NW_017804675.1, on the reverse strand, counting down.
GATAGCCGCGGCGAAAACTCGCTGCCTGTATCCTCTAACATGTGTTTATAGGCTCCGTGAGTGAAGAGGCTTAACAGTTCTCAATAGAGGCTCTAATACATGTATGTATTGGCATGAAGGCAACGGATACATTTTGTTCGTTTTTTTTTCATCAAAAATGTTGAGCATCGTCTATACATTTGGGGTGCACATTATACATGGTAGAACTGGCAGGATCGCCCATGTTAACAATATGCCGTGTCCCTTAGTTGTATTTGAGATCGACCTTTACATGTTAAAGCCACCGTGTTATTTAAGCTGTTGCGAATAAATCCCCTATAACATTTTGCCTTTGGCAGTCTTTGCTTTAGCCCAGCCTTACACGTAGTACATTCCGCCAGCGTTAGCGTGTATCGTGTTTTATCTAGTACCTTTCGGATGGCCTGCATTGAGATCAACCTGCCTATGTTAAAGCGTTCGAAGAAACCTCCTATGACATTCTGCTACCATCGTTGGCAGTCTTTTCATAAGCCCAGCCATGCACGTGCATGTGATCCTGTATTGTGTTTTATCTAGTACCGTTCTGACGGTTTGCATGCATGTAACTTTCGCCTAGACTCCACCAGGCCTTTCTACGGGAATACGGATCGTAGAATTCGGCAAAAAAGATAATCAAATGGGCCAAGGGAGTCCGGCCGCGGGGAGGTAGTTTATTTCCCGCGGTCAGTCAAACCTACAAGGCGGCCGAACTCCCCTGGCAAATATTCTTCTATATATATATATATATATATAGCCAGCGTAGTTAGTCTGGTAGAGACTACCTTTAGCCAGTGTGTGTGAGCAGATAGTGTTTTATCTACCATCCTGACGCCTTGTATGCATGGCTGCGTCCGTACAAGAGTGTTGCGTGCGGATAATTTATATCGTCTTCTCATGATCATGACTCTCTTTAATACACTACATATGTCTGAGCGTGATTTAGCGTTAGATAGCACCACCGTGCGTTTCTTTTCACATGTCAGATCATCTGTGCTTGCAACAACTTCACACACGAAAAGCGTGTTAAACACACTATACCTACCTCTGCATAAGTTATAGCATTGCAGTCTACATTAGCCACATTAATTTGCAATGTATATGTCTTATAGCATTATATAGCCGGGTATGTTTCAGTGTGATTTAGCGTTAGATAGCACCACCGTGCGTTTCTTTTTTTTACATGTCAGATCATTTGCTTGCAACAGTTGCACACAAATCCACACAAATCGCGTGGTTTCTTTTATATAACATACATATACCCTGCATAAGGTTTAGCACTACACAGCCACATCGATGTACTATGTATTATGGCCTTATATAGCCACATTTATTCGCTTGCAACAGTTGTACACAGTTCTACACGAATTGCGTGATCATTTATATACTATACATACCTCTGCATACGGTTTAGCATTATAAACTAAGCCACATTGATGTGCCATGTATTCTAATAGCATTATATAGCCATATTGATGTGCCATATATTATGGTATGTTATAGGCACATTGATTGTGGGTTTATCTGCTTCTAACATTTACCTTAACCAATATGAATTGCCTGATCATGACCCTTTTTAACACCCTACACATTTTGATCATGACTCTCTTTTATGTTGTACAAGTATATACTTATGTGCGCGGTACCTACATGTTCTTAAGCGATATATAGCCACTATGATATGCAGATCACATATCAACCAATCTGCTTCAACAGTTGCAGCCAGGTCAATGCCTTTTTGGGATCATGACTCTTTTACATATGCCATACATACACATATATGCACGGTGTCTACATGTGCACTAGTCTAGTATATATAGCCAAGTACATGCAGATCACATCTACTTGCATCAGTTGCACGTAAAAGTACTTTACTAATGCATGCCATGGCCATGGGTTAGGTACCAGACATTAGGTAGCTCCAGCGAGGATTTGGTAGATCTGGCCTCTGCATAACAGAGAGTAGAAGCCATGCTCCCGATGTCAATGCACGTTAGGCTCACTTGAGTGGAACAGAATAATAATGACACTGTTACAGGGAAGAGCAACACACCGTCTGCACCGCAGTAACCCGCGTCTGCCTGGATTTTATTGGCGTCTGTGAATGTAATGATTTTAATAGAGATCCCTGCTTTCAATTCTGAGTCTCTGAGAGGAAAAATCTTCGATAAACCATTTTGAAGAACCGCGTACTGTGATCCTATGGCTCATGGTAAATTATGTTAGGGGTTTTGCGTTTGATGTAGGGGATTTGTTCTCCAAGGCCACAGAGTTAGAAGCTAGGTGCTGTATTTTCGATCGTGAACATGCCTGACACACTTACTGCAGTTTTTGTATCGAGCTTGGGTTTAGTATTGAGCTAGTGTTACCGATGGTGTCTGGAATCAAAATGGGTTGATGTAATCTCCAAGCAGATCCTACGGTGGCAAGACAGAATCTAATCAGCCAAACAGTGTCCATTAGCCACTGAAGATCCTGACACCGATACGGTGGCTAATTATTTAAGTGCTATATGTAATCTACGTTCGAGATTGTAGCTATAGCTATATAACAATTGTTTTAAAAACGCTTTAAATCACACAATTCAGCCTTAAAGGCTACGAAGTGATGGCGTTATAGTATTCTGTTTAAAATAAACCAATGACATGATATAATATGCACTTCTTGGCCGATTGGATGCTGCGTTGCAACCGTAGGATCTGCTTGGAGCTTAGTTTATTGCATCATGTACTCATTACCAGAACGGCTGAGAGGTGATGGCCCACTTAGATGCGCAAACGGCCGGCGGAATTGACTGCGATCGGCTTGGAATTAGCCCTTAACTCGGGAACTATCTTAGTCTTACTCCATTAGCGGCTAACAGGTTCCTTTATTTGTCTGAGAGGAGATCAGATTTATGTACCGTTTCCCAGTTCTTACTGGTAACGGCGCCGATGTGTGATCTGTGAGACAGACCGTTGCCAACCATTTTCCAGTCCTTACTGGTAATCTGATGTACTCTGGGAGACAAACCGTTGCCACCGTTTTCCAGTCCTTATTGGTAACGGTACTGATGTATAATCTGAGACAGACCGTTGCCACCGTTTCCCAGTTCTTACTGGTAACGGTGCTGATGTATAATCTGTACCACCGTTTTCCAGTTCTTACTGGTAACGGTATAATCTGTGAGAAGGACCGTTGCCAAGAGTCTATAACGTGCCCTTTTCTGCTGACTTCTGCATTTTCCCTGCCAAGTCATAATGTCAGCCTCTCCATTGCCTGGGGCAATTATTATGCACCGACTACTGGAGCTCGTTAAGTTCTAATGACGGAGGAAGCATTAATTCTCCCCGTGACATTTTGCTTCTCCTCTAATTATAGTGGCCCTGCTGAGTAGAGAGGTTATACAGAATGTCATAAAATGTCAGATGTACTTGATTAGTTTTGTGCATGTTGTTTATTGCTTAACCTCCTCCCTGCTACCTAACCCTGTATCCGTTAATTAGAGAATGTGTAGCAAAACAGATACTTCAGTGTGCAAAGGTTAACCTTCTGCCTGCCAACTAACCCTGTATTCATTGGAGAACTCGTAACCAAACAGATACTTCAGTGTGCTAAAGGTAACCTTCTCCCTGCTGCCTAAGCCTGTATCCAGTAGAAAATGTGCATCTAATCAAGCGGATACATCAGTGTTCTAAAATGTAATACATGTCCAGTCTCTAGATCTGGTCCAGGTTGTTGGGCATGTAACTGGCTGAAATGACAGTAAAACTGGGTTGCAAACATGCAAATGTCCAACTATTCCCCAAATCTGGGCAATGTTTAATTTTTTTAGCGACTCAAGCTCTCTAGATATTCAGGCGGTTCAGGCAGCATCTAATGCCTTTCATTAAATAACTGTCAATGGGTCCTCAGTTAGTACTAGTCTGTAAAGCATCTGTCGTTTCAATAGTTCTCCCCACTATCGAGTATGTACATTGTAACATGGTAATGAATAACTCACACAGCTGTATAAGGTTTCTTATTATAGAGCCAGACGTTTCGGACATGTGCTGCCTTTTATCAGTGAACAGGGAATATGTCTATGTCTCCGTTTCAATGGTTCTCCCTGCACTGGAGTCTGTAGGTCTGCAGACTCATTCGCAACCACAGCTGAAAGACAGCAGATACAATCTGTAAAGTCTTACTCCATTAGAAAACTTATCATGTTGTTCAATGCATTTTGTATAAAGCACATGTACCTGAATCTCTGAATGTGTAATAAGATACAGTTGGTTGATGTCATGACAGTTTCTAGTCACATAGCATAACCCTCTTTATCAACCTTCAACAGATGCGTACGCTTCGGGCTATTATTGGGAACTGCACAGGAAGATGTGTGTGAGTAAAGCTGTACTATATGAAATCCATAGACAGTATGTATCTTTTATAGTCTGTGCAACACTCCTGAATTGCTAAAAATGAAATATTGGCCACATATGGGGAATAATTACACATTTGCATGTTGACAACCCAGTTTCAATATAATTATTTTTTGCAGCCCAAGGAATGTAGTAGAGGCGAAACCTGATTAGAAACACTGCTTATATATAGACCACTAGAGCGCTCGCTCGCGTGAAGAATTAAGTTCATCTCCCATCCAATTATCAGCTTCTCACGGAAAGGAAAATTAGCACGCCCGCCAGACGCTGGGTGGTGAGTAGGGCCCGGGTATCAGATAGATCAACCTCGCCCCATTGCACATACAGACCCTGGAAAGAACTAACGTATGGAGGTAATCCAAGTGTTAGAGATTGTGCGTCTAAAGGTATGGAGCAAATTAACTTTGGGGTAGAATTGGTGTGTGTGTGTGAGTGTGAGTGTGTGTGTGTGTGTGTGTGTGTGTGTGTGTGTGTGTGTGTGTGTTGCAGGTGTTTCATGCTTACATCTATGAATACCTTAGATCAACAATGCTTGAACAGATGAATCAACCTCGCCCCATTGCACCTACAGAACCTGGACCGGGCTAACTTATGGAGCTAATTTCAAGTGTTAGACAAGCCGTGTGGTCTAAGGTATGGAGCTATTTAACTTTGTCAAAAAGGTAGAATTGGTGTATGTGAATATGTATGTGTGTGTAATTGTGTGTGTGTGTGTGAATGTGTGTGTGTGTGTGAATGTGTGTGGGTATGTGTAATTGTGTGAATGTGTGTGTGTGTGTGTGTAATTGTGTGTGTGTGTGTGAATGTGTGTGTGTGTGTGTGTGTAATTGTGTGTGTGTGTGCGTGCGTGTGTGTATGCGTGTGTGTGTGTTTTTGTAGGTGTGTGTCCCACCCCCTCCATCTCTTAATACTATAACTCAACAATGCTTGAATTGTTGAATCAACTTCGCCCCATTGCACCTACAGACCACAGACCGGCCTAACGTATGGAGCTTATCTCTAACGTTAGACAAACCGGCAGGACGGATGATGCCCTAGCAAAGAATTCTGCATGTTACGCATTTTCACTGCACAGTATTTGCCAAGCCAAGATTTGCCGTGACCATTTTATTTTGCTCAATGGTGTTGCTTCGTCAACACAATCTAGTGCTTGCTTTAGTTGACAGTTGTGAAAATTGTCATAAGATGTAACTTCATCGCCATAAATAGTATGCTTTGTTGACATCTATATTCATGTGCCTGACAATACATCATAGCAGAGTCACAGCTATATAAGATATGTACATAGTGTTCGGTTGGCTAAGCTATGAATACCCTATTACCCTATCTATTGGACATACGTCCGTTTTTTAAGATCGTAGTGGATTTATAGAAAAACCATAAATCACCATGACCTCCTGTTCCGGAAAAGCTCCACTGCCATCAATATGTCGGGTATGAATCGGTGCAGAAGACAGGCACTGGGTCAATGCCACTTCCACGGTTGTCAGGATAATGATAGATAAACCGTAAAGTGGATATTAGCGATCAAAGTCACTCACACTCACTCGTATGAAAGCAGTTTGGCACCGAGTGGGTAGATTCAAATGAAGAAGCATGAAGGGCTCTGTGGTGATAAAAATTCTATCTGTCTTTGAGAAGATCGCGAAGTCTGGGTCGATACAGACAGGGTCTGCTGTATCCATCCCCGTGCCTATCTAGTACTACGTACTACTGTATGCCGGAATGGGTTGGGATTGGGATCAGGCACGGTTCTGGATAGTCTCTATTGTACCCAGAACCGTGCCTGGGTGAGCGTTAGGATCAGGCACGGTTCTGGATAGCCTATATCGTATCTGAGAACTGTGCCTATTTAGTTCTTAGCCTGAATGGGTTAGGGTTAGGACCAGATACGGTTCTGGATACTCCGAGTATCAAAGAACGTAGATTTGCCACAGGCACGGTTATGGGTACACTAGGACTTTGCCTGAGCATGATTCTGTAAGCACTATTCTGGATAAAACACATGGTTCTGGATACAGCACTGTTCTGGATAAAGCACAGTTCTGGATAAAGCAAGGTTCTGGATAAAGCAAGGTTCTGGATAAAGCACAGTTCTGGATAAAACACGGTTCTAGATACATCAGTGGCCATTCCCCTCCCCGGACAGACAGATGTATTACCCTGTTATCTCACCAACCATGATGCATGAGGCCTATCCGACACAGACGGTTCCGTGCGAGGAAACTATTGACTCGGGAGACAGGCCATACGTCTTAAAGATGCCTTAACACGCACATGGATCCATCTCAAGTGCTTTTTACATTACCTTCATACGCACAGTGGCGTCGTATGGCAGCGCCCTAGAGACAGTGGACTAACAACCAACGGGAAAAAGAAAGGCTATCTATCTATACCTATACCGCTGTACCTTTACCGTTAATCTCGAAGTAGATCGTTTGCCTTAACACGCACATGGACCCATCCCAAGTGTTTTACATTACCTCCCTATTCACAGTGGCGTCGGATGGTCATCCCAAGAGACAGTGTCCTAACAACCCAATGGCGTAAAAAAAGGCTTGGGACTATCTATACCTTTACCTTTATCTATACCGATGTACCTTTACAGTGGCGTAAGATGGTCATACCACAGAGACAGTGGGCTAAGAACTCTACGGTCTAAAGAAAGGCTTGGGACTACCATTAACTTTAAGTGTTCGAAACCTATTAATGATACCCAAGCAGATCATTTGGTAGCAATGACAGTATGAAATAGATAGTCAAGATAATGGGCAAGACGGCAACTCGTTGGACAATTTCTTTTTCCATTAGATATTGTCTTGTCTATTGGATACTGTGTTGCCTAATGAATACTGCCTCCTAGTAGGTCACTGAAATATCTGCTTGGAGATTATCCAAAACTATCCGGGAATAGTTTTCTCATGTCGGTACATCAGAGGATCGATTAAAAGTCGTTTTATACAACCGATTTTATACTCACCGACTGGTGTGTCAGTGCCCCTCCTGCTACATTCCTCGGGGCATAAAGGAACTAGTGACATGAAGCAGAAAACTACAATATAAAGCAGCTATGACAAAACCATCCATTGTCAGACAAGGGACAGGAACGACTCAACAATCTTAACTCATAAGTTTATTCTGGGATGCAGTCCAAGAAAAAGTCCAGCTAGTCGCCAGGACCATGTCTGCACTGTGCACTTTTCTGATCATTTAGTTCAGGCGATAAAACTAACGTGTCAGCGGCCCTTCTACTAAATGTACCGTCTTCGGAGCAATCATGAACTAGTATTAAAGTAAAGAACTACAATATAATGTCCAAAAGCAGCTTTGATAAAACCATCCATTGACCGAGTAGGGACAGGAACGACTCAACAATCTTAACTCATAAGTCGGTTATGGAATGATAAGTCTGTTCTGGGATGCAGTCCAAGAAAAAGTCCACCCAGCCAGCAAGAACATGTCTGCAGTGCACACTTTTCTGATCATTTAGGTCGAGGCGATTCATCAGAACGTCAGTAACTGCGCCATATTGCCGCTGACCTCCAGCCCTGACCCGGGGTAATACACGCTTGTATTGAGCAGAATAGATTTATAAAAACACTATTGACTGGAAAACATGGTACTGGCTGATTCCAGATGGAAGATTTTGCGTTACTGAATATCATGAAAGAACGAAATGGGATGGATCGGGATCGGGACATTGTGTGCTTTAAGGTATGCGTAAAGAATGGATTTTATGCAATGCATTTGCTGGACAAAAGTTGATTTTGGTGTTAATCTATTTCCAATTTTCACACGTTTTGTACATGATCTGCCTTTGTGGTTATGTGACCGTGGGGTATAATTAATTTGATGTGGCTTCACAGAGATCCTGAAATACGTTTCTATTCCACGTCTTTAATATTGCCATTTATCATCCGACATCGTAACGTCTATTCTAAAGCCTACCACTTACTTACAGCACAGCAAACATCCCCTGGGAGTTTACAGTATAACCAACCGTCGGTGAAACAACTCTCTGGCCTTGCTAACAACAAGGGAAAGTGGAGAAATCTTGCAGTTGCCAGCGCAGCAGCCGACCGATGATAATGGTGATGCCTAGCCTATCATGTCTCCCAATAGACATCAGGACTGGTGAGAATACAGCATGTTCCCTTCTCACGAAAAGCAGAGTCAGCTGTTACTAACATGTGCGCATATCGTTGTAAACGTCTATTGTTATAAGCCTGCAACATCTCCTGGGGAGTTTACAGTATAACCAACTCTCGGAGAAACAGATCTCTGGCCTAGCAACAAGGGAAAGAGGAGAAAGTTGCAGTTGCCAGCGCAGCAGCCGACCGATGATAATGATGATGCCTAGCCTATCATGTCTCCCAATAGACATCAGGACTGGTGAGAATACAGCCTGTGCCCTTCTCACAGCCGTTACCAACATGTACGCATATCGTTACGTCTATTGTTAAGCCTGCAACAACTGGGAGATTATAACAACGAATTCTAGGTGAAACAGATCTCCAACCTTGCTAACAACAAGGGAAGTGGAAGAAAAATGCTGTAGGCTACGTAGCAGCCAAGTGACCATGATAATGATGAAATTGATGATGTCTATGATTTTCACAGTATATCTATCATATCTTTCCATAGACGTTGTGAATACAGTATGTGCCCTTCTTGCATGTGCAGACTCAGCCGTAACTAACATGTACCAACATCCATCACTGCTTGTGTTAAAAGTCCATCCTACATTCTATCATCCATTACGGCAGACAAGGAGACCCCGGGGAGAAGACCTCAAACGGCCTGACCCAATCCTGCCATGTTACCGATCTCTGAAGAACCCACCGCACTCATACAAAAAGAGTAGGAGTTCTTCCCGGTGTGAGTGATTCAAACCTTACAGTCCTGTCTTGACGAAAGAAACATCCATTACAGCAGACAAGTCGACCCAGGAGGGACACTCGGTCCTGACCTCACACAGCCTGACCCAAATCTCAGCTCTATCGCCTTCGGTCAGCCCGCCTGGTCTCATTAAGCAGCAATTTCATGGCGATAAAAGTGACACAGTTCATAAAGACTAAACTTATGATTTACCAGCTAAAATGAAAAATAAAACCAAAAGCGGTAGGAAAATCCCTAAATGATGATATAGAACTCTGATTAGGAGACGCTGGTCTCATTTAGCAGCAATTTCATGGCGATAAAAGTGATAAAGTTCATAAGGCTAAACGCCTGATTTACAAGGAAGAAAATACCCAAAGCAGTGGGAAAATCAGGATCAGCATCAATCATCATCTACCGCTTAGTCTGGTTGTCCGTTGGGGCACCAAAAATACTCCGTTGACCACTTTTCCCCTAGTTTGATACTTTGTTAAGTGATACACAAGACTAAACTTATGATTTAGGGGGACGAAGAACTCAAAAGCTTCAGAAAAATTAGAGAAATGATAATATACAGGACTCGTATTAGAAGATGCTGAAACATTATCTAAGCACTGTGTTGCCTTTCAAGCCTACTATAATAAAGGAGCAAAGCGTCAGTAACTGGCCTGGGGACTAAGGCAATAAACCTTTTCCCAACGGTTTCTTCGATAATTCTTAATTCCTTCTTTGCCAAATGATGCTCGAAAGCTAATTACAGGTACAGGGTCAAATATGGAAAGCGAAGCGATTGAGAACATATATATAAATACAACTACTGTCTGTGATTAACTTATATTATACCATGTTTGCTATTATGGGGCTTAAATTCTTCTTTGAAGACAGTGGATAATGTTGACAGACCTTCTTCTTTCCTTAATTGGAATAGATGAAAGTCCCGTAGCGTGCAGAGGTCTGGTTATCACTGATGCTGAAAGGTTTTGGCTCCAAATCCCAGCGGACGGGTCCATATTCTTAACCCGATTTGCACGCAACTGGTAGGGTGTAGTCATTCAATCGAAGGGGGCGGTGGGAGTTAGAATGTTAGTACAGTATAGAATGGTAAGACTGGATGTAGGGCTTCCTCAACTTCAGAAAACATCACAACTTCTAGATAACATATATCAAGAACCAGAAGATTTTAGTTTTGTCGAGCACTATCATTGAAGATAGTAGCACATTCTCAAGCATTAAAGACAGCAGTACAAGAGGCTATAGAGGTATCCGGAAGGGTAGCGATGTCTAATAAACTTTGGTCAACCATAAACAGTCGAGTGGATTTAGGAAGCCACATATTCGACATATGCAACAGTGTTTCATGTTAACCACACCTCGTGCACACTGGTGCTTACTGGCAATGGCATGGGGCCATGCTGGTTACAGTACCAAAGGAGAGAATGTTGCAAACCATATAAATCCCTTGTGACCAATTATCACCAGTCAATATCGCTAAAAGTTTGAGAAACAGTGACACGAATCAAGTAACGTTAGTTCTCTGTAGACAGTGTTCTATAGCAGTAACCTCTCATTGAAGTAGACGAGATTTCATCCAAGGCAAATATCCTGAATGTTCCAGGAGCAGAATTGGTGATTGAACTAGATAAGAGTTTATGTATGATAAATCTTATTGTAGTAGTAACAAGTCATTGTGTTATAGTGATAAGTGTAATGTATGATGAATGTCGGGAATGTTGCGGGTGTGCGTCAGTAAAGCCGATGAAATCCCGATAAAAACCCGATAAAGGAAGCGTGCTTTCAGCAGATGACACGGGAACCAGACTGATAGAAGACCCCGCTCTTATCAGACAATTTATCTCTATCACCAAAACACGTGCTGTAATTTTAATGATATATTTTACCTCAAAAACTTTCCCTTCTTTGCTGCTCACTAGAGAAGGGAGCTTTTAAAGAAGCGAAGAAATGCCAGCCCAAATTTCAACACGAACAGACAAAAAGGCAACTACTCTCCTTTTAAAATTCCAAAACCTACAGAATGTACAATAAAGGTCTTCATTCATTTATTAAAGAAAAAGTTGGATCTTTCGCCTTCAACTGTCTAAGAAAAAAAGCCAGACCTAACAATTTACAATTTCGAGCCAGCTTTTAGACTAGAGTAGTGGCATGTTATATAACATTATCCTGTATTGTACCACATTGATTGTTCGTCATTTTCCTGTTACTTGCAATTAACCTTCAGGCAAGAATTTGCTACCGACTCATTAACGAAACCATCCAATTTGTCATCTCTGTAACATTGCAATCAAAAACTGATGTCAGTAATGAAATAATAATACAGAAATCCTTCTTCTAAACTCACCAATGCTTTCCGGTTGTTTCAGAGCCCAACTAGATTGATGCTTTAATTAAGGGTCTTTTCCAGTCAGGAATTAGCTAAATATGGCCTGTCTTTTCAACAGGCTTATTCAATATACAGCATTCAATTTGTCATATTTTGAAACATTGCAACCATATGAGAGTGGAGAGAGTCAAGGGAGGGGTTCCTCCGTAGGAGTGACGATACCCTGGATTGAGTGAGTGAGAGCAATCATACACTGATGTCAGTCATATATTAATAATAATACAGAAATCTTTCCTTATTAAGACTGTTGAAAACATCAATTCTTTCCGGTTATTTCAGAGCCCAACTAGATCGATGCTTTAATTAAGGGTCTTTTCCAGTCAGGAATTAGCTAAATATGGCCTGTCTTTTCCAGGCAGGCAAAGCACGACGTTGCGTGATGGTAAATGTGGAAAGTGAATTAGCTGGGTCCGGAGGGAGTCGGTCCCAGGGGGAGGCTAATAGATGCTGTGTGTGGGTGTGTTTTAGTTACGGCCATTTATCTAATGACGAACTCTTTGTACCCTGTTACATTTTAAGACTTTGAATGGATGTTAAGGTCTGTGCATCATTTATTTCTTCTGATTGTTATCATTATTCTATCTAAACATTCTTTAATAACGTTATTTTGTTATCACTCATGTTCAACTAACAGCATCAATAGGCAACAAACCATCAGTGATCTCTCTCAATAATCTCTCAAAGATCATGCAATGATCGTTCATGGGTTGCTGTTATATCCAGAACGGTTCAGGATAGTTCTCGAGTATCCAGAACAATGCTAAAGATTTAAATAAACCAAACGAAACCAATACCTGGAGCATATTTATGTTCTCGAATACATTAATAATATTGGGGCTATCCAGAACCGCTCCTAGTCCTAACCCCTACCTATTCAGTCATAGAACTAGATGGCTACAGTTCTTGCTACAATAGACTATCCAGAACCGTGCCTGATCCTGACCCTAACCCATTCAGGCATAACTAGATAGAAACAGTTCTGGCTACAATAGACTATCTCCTGAATTGCGATGGCATCTGTACTGCTTTGCTAGCAGTAAAGGAAAGTCAAATCCATTGCCGCCACAAAACTTCTTCATCGCTGACAGCCACATTGATTTTTGCTGAATGCTTGAATCTTTAGAGACTACAAGATATATAGTCACACTCGAGCAGGATTTAAAAGTCTCTTCCTTGGATTTCAAGTAGTGGGGAAGAAATGGTCACCCGGGGAAAACTGCGTTTAAATCTGGCTGCGAACCAAAACAGTTTGTGGCAGAAAATTGATTTAACAGTTCTTACTGTGTAACGGCGGAACGGAATTACGTTTTTAATGTAACACATTTAGGGTTATTTTCCAGAGCACTGATGATTATCGTTACTTTGTTTCGGTAAGTGGGGCGCACGGAGGGTGTTTTGATTCTCTTTGCCATGGCGTGTAGAAAAGTTTAAGTAAACTAACCATTAACCCTAACCCTTAAGACTTGATTTGGTAACATTTGTGCTGCACATGTTATCCTAAAGATTCTAGTTTTGAACAGAAACTGACTAACAGTTGCAAGGTGCAAAAATGATACCTTGATAGCGACTTCATTTCGCATTTTTTGTAAATTACCATTGAAAGTACATGATATCAAAGACTAGGCTTTACCAATGACATGTGTAGATTCACAAAACTCGGTTAAATGGTACATGCAACATGGTAGAAACTGTTTTGTAGATGAAGGTTAGACATGCAGTCAGAACATTGCGCGATACACAATAACTCAAGCATTGAATGAACTCTCTGTAGAGTCAGACGTTCCAGAGAGCATCCGCTACCTTTCATCAGTGACTTGAGAACTTCATTGTGCTTTCTCTTCTAACGTCTAGTCCCTACTGAGATGTTTCACCCTGTCTGTCTGTGTGTTAATGGTGCCTGGGCTGTGCTTTAGAGGCAGACGCAGTCTCATCACGTAGGGTGCTCAGGAATACTTGTTGCTGAACTGCGTTAGTGTTACGTGACTGTGCACTGCGTCAGGACCCCTTTCTACATCAGCTATAGGACTGGGTACAGAAATACCTGCACAACTTGAATCGTACATGCACTACCTTAAATCATACTAGGAATGTGTCTAATTATATGAGGATGACGCTCAGGAATACGAGTTGCTGAACTGTGTTAGTACTACGTGACTGTGCACTGCCTTAGGACCCTCTTATACATCAGCCATAGGACTGGGTACAGAAAAACCTTCACAACTCGAGTCATACCTGCACGGACCAAGGAATGTGGGAATCCTGGCGAATGAATGGCATTTCAGCACCAAGGAGAATGTATGTACCAGCTGTGTTCCATGAGGTATACTTCAATTACATTTAGAAACACAGGGAATTTGCGTCCGTTTTTAACTTGAATGGGTTGGGGTTAAGATCAGGCACGGTTCTGGATAGTCGTCGCGTGTCCAAGAACATAGATTTGTCCCAGGCACGGTTCTGGATAAGCATGGACTATCCAGAACCATGCTCAGGCTTCTGGATAGTCGATACTATAGTATCTAAGAACGTTGATTTGCACAGTTCATGATAGGAATGGGCTATCCAGAGCCGTGCCTGACTATGGTTCTGGATACAGTAACGTTACTTTATGACCGGTCCTGATGAGCCCACGTGCCCGGTAACGGCTGTACATCAGGCCGTGCGAGTTACGCTGCTTCGGCAATCAACTTTAAACCTGCGCATCAATCAATGCAGCAGTAAAACAGTCATAAACCGCTACACTAGTACTGGCTCTGTTGCATAACACAGTCGTAAAGGTTGAACTCAGGATTGGTGAAAAAATTATACCAGAAAATTTTGCGGTCATAAAACTTTCATATACAATTTGAAGAAGAAGTGGCAGTACCAGGAAAAACCGCCAGGGGGTCCAAAATCGAGACATTCCCTCTATAGGTTAATACCTAACCATAAAACCGCTACACAGGCCCTGTTGCATAACATAGTCGTAAAGGTTGAACTCAGGATTGGAAAAGAAATTATACTGGAAAGTTCTGCGCTAGTTCCAGGAAAACCGCCAGGGGGTAAAAATGTAACCATTTCCTCCAATACGTAACCATTAACCACAGATCAAATTTCGTAAGAACCATCCATATTTTCCAGAGAAATGCTGTCCAATCACAAGGAAACAAACTACCAAAACAGAACATTCCTGGCAACAGTAATGATATTCGTTTTGTAACAATTCCCGCGTAGTATTAGAGCTTATCATATACATTTGTGGTACATTAGCTAATGCATCACTCCTGGACTGAAACTGAAACGTCTCCATTTCCAGATTTGCTTAAATACATGTACATTTGATAACATATGTGCCAAGTTTGGTGCAATGTTTTAAGAGCTATTTGCACATTTTTTTCTAGCTTTAGCACTATAAGTGGTCATTTAGGGACAAAGGTTACGCAACCCATTATCTTGATACCATTTCCTTTTGTAGATTTGCTTAGAATACATTTAACTACTTTTGTTCCAAATTTGGTGCTTTTAGGCAAATTTGCACAATATTTCCAGCTTTGCTGCTGCACTATCAGAGGTCGTATAAGGACAAAGACTACCCAATCCATTATCTTGATACCGTTTCTCTCTCCTCTCCATCCTGCCCAATGTTCCTTGTTAGTCCCAATTTCCTTCCCTCCCGTTCGATACTGTAGACACACACGTACTGCTGCTGGCTGGCTAACGGCCTAATGAATCCAATCAGTGAGCCCGGCCCAATACGCGGTTTTCTAATTAGCTCTATAACACAGTCGTGTGGTGAGAGGCTTAGCCTGGTTGCCAGGCCATTGTAGGATCCCCGGTATGACTACGGTGTTGGGAGTACTGACTGTCAGCCCAGGTTCATTAGCGCACACCCTGTGTTTTAAGTCGGTCTATTCAACTCTATTGTATCCAGAACTGAGCCTAGTAATATGCTTGAATGGGTTAAGGATAAGGTTAGGATCATGCACGGGCCTGGATAGTCTCCGCGTATCCAAGACCGTAGGTATATGCCGAGGCACGGTTCCGGATGCAGGGGGACTGTCCAAATGCCTGAGCATGGTTTTGGATAAAGCACGGTTCTAATTTCAATCAGCTCGCCTACAGGGCAGCAATAATCAGAAAGGCAAGCTGGCAAAAATAGCTAGAATTAATGGTAGTGGGGCTTGGTAAAAATACTATTAAGCCGGCGTATGAATGACGGTAACAAAGCTAACTGGAGCCGGTAAAACACCCTCAAGCCACCCTGTTGAGCCTAGTAACCATGCCATAGGAGACTTCCCCTGAGCTCATCTCATCCTTACAAACCACCAGACGGAATCGGGAGCACAAAAGTCTGCTTCGAACAAGGGCAAGTCCAAGGTGACCCGCTGCAGACGGCTTCACAGTCCGGCAAAACACCACTTAGCCGCCCTGTGAAGCCTGTGTAGCCAGGCTACACGGGACTTTCTGTAGAGCTCATCACCATCACAAACCACCAGACAGAATCGCGAACACAAAAGACTGCTCCGAACAAGGGCAAGTCCAAGGTGACCCTCTGCAGACGGCTCCGTGCCTTCTGGCGCGGGAACAACAGAGGAGGTAATGAACGGGGCAGAAAAATCGTTTCTAACCCGGCTCGGGTCAGACATACCTCTGTACCTGCCGTGCTTAGGGCGTAATTAGGTGGTAGAAAGAGTGAAGCTGGGGCGATTTATGTCGTTAACATGTCGGCTTTGTAGATGTCTTTTTCTTTCTTAACATTTTATAGCCATACTTTTTTTACATACTAGTTTTAAAGAGACGCTGTTGCTCTACCGCTGTTTCTTGTGCTGCAGCACCAAGGACAGACCCAAATCCATCTGGGCCTTCATTTTCTTACAGATATATTTACAAGCTCGACGCAGTGAGTGAGTGATATTTATAACCCAGTCCTTCCTCTTGCTTAGAGAGAGAAGAGAGGGGGGCGACAGACACACACACACACACACACACACACATACACACAAACAAACACACACAAACACACACACACACACACACACAAACACACACACACAAACACACACACACTCACACACAAACACACAGACAAACACACACTCACACACACTAACACACGCACACACACACAGAGACACACACACAGCGCACGACACGGAAATAAAGTATCATTCATTCATTCATTCATTCATTCACACACACACACGCACACACACACACACACACACACACATCTACTCACACACACACGCACACACACACACACACACATAGACGTACACACACACACACAGCCTTACACACACACACACACACACACACACACACACACACACACACACACACACAAACACACACACACACACACAAACACACAAACACACACACGCACACACCCTGCCTACAGTGATCACAGATAATGCAGCTCCTCTGATTTAGCGTGGCAATCAGCCAAATGGTTTCACGCCACTCGCGAAGCTCTTACATCTCGCGCTCTCCCCGCACTCAGTACTGCCGGATATATTGTTTCCATGACGAGGGAAATTAGCCCGAAATCACCACTTTGTAGGGCGGCCATTTATCACCATGCCTGGCGTTGTTTGCATGCATGTTTGAGTATAGGCAGGCTTGTGCAGAAAGGCGTAACGCCAGCACGTACATAGGATGTGACAGCATGTATTATAAGGCCCTACTGATTTTATCACATGGATGACATCTTCTTGTTACCCCAAAACTGATGCGAGTGCGCGAAACAAACTTTGCCCGCTGTTTTTTTTTTCCTTATCGAAAAGAGCTATTGGATTTCCCGAGTACAATACAGTCTGTAACTTACATCTGTCTTCTTTGTTACCACTAATCTCCAAGCAGATCCCTTTCGGTGGCAAGACAGTATCCATTAGCCAGAGGAGTTTGCACGGCTACCGAATGGGGTCTGCTTGGAGATTAGTGATAATGACAATTGGTGGAAGAGTAGCTCTTCAGTGAGCTAAAACTGGTTCGAAATGGCTTCTTCACACCCTCTAGTATACTCTGTTTTATTAATTGGTATATGACAAAAGAGGCCTTATGTCAACGCCAAACATGACCTTATGTACTTGAAAGGTATACTAGTCTAGTACATCATCAATCTTCTGCCTTCCTAACGCGCGTAAGTTCAGCATACGACCATGATCGATGCGAAGCTTTCACAGATGACAGTACCATAACCATAACCACATTGTTCTGTGGATGATCAATAATGTTAACAATTCCTAAGCTACAGCCATTCAATGTGTGCATTATTCACTTAGTGTTTGTTACTATTCAGTTCGCCTTCGATCCATTCTGCGGTGGGAGCCGAAACATGTCGGTGCATAATGTTACGAGCCGGGAACAGATTGTATCGTTTCACGGTTGAGAGGTGCGTTTGGTTTTAATCATCACAACCAGATTGGTGTGAAACATTCGCACGTAAGGTCTAATGAACTGGATCTGTTTCGACATGTTGTAAAGTTGTAAACCGTGGATTTGATTTTTTTGGGGAAGTGATCTATTGTTTTAAAGCCGCTTGATTATCAGAGGCAGATGGATTTGAAGCACTTGGTCTCTATACATGACTTCTATTCTGTAAGTTCTAATGAACTGGATCTGTTTTGGCATGTTGTAAACCGTGGATGTGATTTTTTGGGAGTGATCTGCTGTTTTAGTGTTTAATTGTTTTTAATCATCAGAGACAAATGGATTTGAAGCACTTCGCCTATGCATGGCTTATCGTGTTAATGAACTGCATCTGTTTCGACATGTTGTAAACCATGGGCTTGTGATTTGGGGGTGGGGGTGGGGAGTGACGGATCTATCGTTTTGATGTTTTACTGCTGTTTCAGAGCTTTACTGTTTTTAATCACCAGAGGCAGGTGGTTTTGAACCACTTGCTTGGTCTCTATACTTGGCTTATATTCTGTACGTTGTAATGAACTGATCTATTTTGACATGTTGCAAACCGTGAATGTTGAAAGTTGAAAGGGCTGGTCACCACATAAATTAATATATTTGAATAAGAATAAACAGAGCAGTAGTTTTTTAACTTAAGCTAGACAATGTTGATGTAAAGTTAACTATGTATTTGCAAATGTCTCATTTCTACTTATATCTATCTCTCATTTCAGATGACAGCGAATAAAACCCTTTCAACGCCAACGATGAAAATACACGAATTTGTTTGACTAATATCAAAGAGCAGTTGTTTTAAGCTAGCTAGACCATGTTAAGGTAAACATTTGCAAATGTGACCTTTCTAGTAATGTCTATCTCTCGTTTCAGATGATTGCTGAAGGAACCCTTTTAACATTGACAATGCAGACGGACAACTGGTAACGACAGAGCCACCATCAGGACGCCATGTTCTCTGTGCTTCTTCTAGTTGGAATGGCCCACATCGCGACATGCGTCACGCCGCTGGCACACCGCCACGCCGATCTCGTACCCAGGATCAAACTCCCTGGGGACGAGTTGGACGGCAGCGGGGAGAGCGGCGACGGCGACCCACACCTGACCTCCGACCCCGCGTTCGAACTTACGTCATCACCACCCGGCGGCCATCTTGGAACGGTTGCCCTACAAAAGGTCAACGATGATGATGATTTCGCCACGTATATAGACACAGAGGAGTCACAGGATGTGCTTTCAACCGGAATAGCAGAGACCGTGAGTTTTACGGAAAGACCGAGTACTACGCCTGCAAGCACAAGTACAAACAACTATGCCTCAACAGGCCAGCATAGGACGGTCGGAGTGATCAGTAGTAGCAGTAGTAGCAGCAGTAGTAGTAGTAGTAGTAGTAGTAGTGGCAGTAGTAGTAGCAGTAGAAGTGTTAGCAGTAGTAAAAGGACGAGTCGAGACAGTAAGGGAAAAGCGTCGAACGGCACGAAAGAGGAGGCGAGTTTTGTCCGACGTTCTGCTGCAGTTCTAACGTGACGTGCCGGTACGATTACGAGGTTCTGCCGGTCTGTTCTTGCAACAAGGCGAGCCCGTACGAGTCGTGCGAACTGTCGGACGGCGACAACCCGATCTGGGCCGACGTGCTCACGATGCCGCCCGACCGGAAGCGCGGCGTCTGCATGGAATTGTGGGAGAGGGACCAGAGCAACGTCACGAGGTACAGGCTGCACTGCCACGTGACGGGCGTCCAGGATTTCACGTACACCTCCGTTCATTGGAACGCATCGGCGCCGGATGACGTGCTGGAGAGGAGCCTGCCCAATCAGAGGCCTTGTCTCATGTTCATCAAGCGAGCCGGCCCGCCGCTGCGCAACAAGACGGCCATGGACGAAACCTTGCAGTACGCAGGGTTCGCCATGATTTTTGTGTTTATCGGAGTGATTATGTGCTCCTGTAGGAACCAGGAATCTACTGACGAGGACGAGCCGCTAGAGAGGAAAGCCAGCGACGCCTGGGTCGACTCGGGGTAGCGACATCCGGGTCCTGTCACATCCGGGTTACATGCCTGTGGTGTCCCGGATGTACCCTTTACCTTCACAGAAGCCAGCGATGCTTGGGTGGACTTTGGGTAGTGAAAAGGGGCGATGTGACCTCTGTTGTTGCTACCGTATTTTGAAGCTCGGGGAAAACAGGACACAGTGAGATGAAGAGTTGCAGCTTCAGAGTTTCATCCGGGTCTTCTTACATCCGGGTCATCTGCCTGTGGTGTCCCGGATGTACTTTGTCCTGGAACAAAAGCCAGCGATGTTTGGACGCTGGGAGTAGCGAACACGAGAAGTGTCCACAGACAATGCACTACCTTGAACAGAGATAGGGGGCGTCACTACCTAAACCCTGCATATGACCGTCTCTTGTTACGTGATAATCAACATCAAGGCACGTGACAAGAGAACTCCAAGACGAGACCTTCCTGGGTTGACGAAGAAACAGAGTGCGTCTTAAAAACTCCCCAAAATATCTAATAACCCTGTTGTGTGTATTGTTTAAAATGTTTGTCAAAAGTATGTCTTTTTCTGTTTTGGTACATCTCAATCCTTCCGTATCCCGAATGACAAGAAACGTAAAAAGTTGACTTAAGAAACTTATGAAGTTCGTTTCAGGTTGATAACTTTCAGGCGATAAAAATGCTTCATGTATCCAAACAGTCATGTTATCATGAATAGGATGATCATGAAATAACGAGTGTGTTAAATTCGTTGAAGAAATCAGTGAGTTCAGAAAAATGCCTGGTTTTGTGCATAGCGTGCTCGATAATATTTGCTACACATTTCTAACATTGGAAAACTCTCTCCTCGGTCAAGTTCTAAGTCGGACGATGATATACTATTAGTATGATTTTGATAACTCATATCTGGGCTCGTATGAGAAGTAAAACATTGACATGTATTGTACACCCGTGAATCATGACTTTGTACATGCTGTGATACACGATAAATCAATTTTACCTTGTTATTTCATCAGATGGTTGCTTGTCTTATTTTTGAAGATGGTGTAACAAAATTCTACCAATAAGCAGCTCCCTCTGGCGCCCATGGTTTATATTGCAGCGTTATGCAATCCCCACACTTCACAGCATGCATCCGAAAATAATTCCATCAGGTTGGTCAGACGCTCTGAGGAAGTTGCTTGATATACACCGAAACGTAAGCAATGTAGGATAAGTTTTGTTGTGCAAAATAACACCCCTATATCCTTACCAGCATACAGAACTCCTATATCCTTACCAGCGTGCAGAAGCGCCTCCAACCTTTATCAGACTTAAGTGCAGTTCTAACTGCGCAAAGCATGCCGGGGCAGTCTATGGTGGCGCCATATTTTGAATTGAAAGACAGTGAAGAGCAGTCTGTGCTTATTGCAGGGGAGGGGGGCAAAAATACTAGTAACCTCACCGTAGGCTTCTGTACAAAACCAGTCATATTCAAGACTTTGAAATGTGAAAAATTCCAGTAAATGAGCAGTTTTCAGTGTGAGTATCAAAGAAATGCAAAACACCCGCAAAACGCCTCGCGTCAGAGAACAGTCCCGTGTTTATTACTATGATATTATAATTATGAGACGCAGCGATGACACATAAGGTTATGCTTCATTTTTAAGAGGTGAAATAAAAACGTATCAATACGAAAATAAACATCTGAATGCCTTTCGAGATATATTATACCCAAACGCTATTTAAACAGTTATAAACTCAATTTAAGCACGTTGACTGCTCTGAAACATGTTTAGTAAAAGCTTGAAATAATGTTACTTTCTTACGTCTTACAATAAACGTATTATCAGCTTAGAATAAAAATTAACATACCATACAACGTCATTTCGTCCCGTTGCATTGTGGGACGTTGGTTTGACCTTTGAACTATCAAGGTCAGTTCTATTTCTCTGACCTCTGACCCAATGAAACATGATATCCCTTATATAGGTACTGTATATACATCGATGTAGCGAAGATAAACTCAATACAAACATTGGACATATGCAGCGTCACTGACGAAATAATATGGGTTACTCCTAACAAATCTTAATTAATATAATTCAGCCTGGAATATACTGAAAGACAGAGTCGTTTTGACAGCGCATTTGGAACATGTATGACACTGCTCTGTTCTTCTTGTGGTTCCCCTTAAACATGGAATAATGGCCCTGAACCATCTAGTTATGATCCCAGCACCGTATTCTTTTCAAACTCGGGTAATGTTGCTGGAAACTGCGTCAGAAGATGCTTGTTGGATCGAGTTTCGTCCTTCTCAGCCTTACAGCTCTTTCTAGAGAGCAGCACTTCTTTGATCTCCAAACAGATCCTAGGGTGGCAAGAGACAGTATCAAATTGGCCAGGCAGTATCCAGGCAGCATCCAGAGAGGGCCCATACGCCACCCTTGGGTACAGCCTGGCCAATTTGATACTGTCTTTTGCCACCCTAGGATGTGCTAGGAGACAGGCCCTGCTTCTGCAATGTACGGCGTCCCAGTGTTAAAGACAGGCTGGAGGTTGCCGCCTACTGCCCGACGAAGTTTGCTGTGAAGTCAGACCCGCTCTGGACCGTCACGGGCTTCTTGGAGCTGTTGTCCATGAAGATAGAGGTGTACTGGCCGCTCTGTAACGGAACAAGGGTGTATAGACCACGTTTAGATTTCTTTTATTAAATGATCAACATGACATGGTACAAGACACAAAGGTGAAGAACTTTAGCTAGTTGCAAAGACTAGCGTCACCACTGGAAAATTTACAATGAAAATTACAAATGCAGTAACAAATATGAGGCAGTAATACAGTATTTGATGGCTGGACATGTAATTGCCTATCACATACTACGACATTTTTCGTCGTATTATTTTGCAAAGAACGCCCTGGATTTGCTGCCGTAACTGTATCGTTCTAAGGAAGTTACCTTTGCCCTTACCGACCTTTACTCTTACCAACCCTTGACCTTTTCGACCTGTACCCATACTGACCCTTGACCTTTCCGACCTTTGCCCTTTCCAACCTTTGCCCTTACGAACAGCACGAGGACTCACCTGTAGTTCCAACATGCCGCTGACTGAAATGGTGAAGACTCGACTGTTGCTCTCGATGCCTGTGACGACCTCTAGCGACCTGCGGTGGAAAGGCAGAAATAAATTTAACCGTAACTCAAGCAGTAAAGATCAGCTAATTTGCATAGCATACACAACACTCACTAGCACATGGCATGGTTAAGAAAACGTTTCCATCCGGTGGCCTTTCTCGTGTTTGTCTGTTTTCCTTTCGAGGTCTTTTAGCGACAACCGTCCAGATTTCACACCAAGTGGACTACAACAAACACTGGAACCAGGATATCTGAGTAGTTCTGTGTGTGGGTCAGGGGTGGAAATGGCACAGTGGAGGCCTGTCAACTTAAATTTAAGTCTACTACTAGTAGTATCCAAAATACGACAAAAATAGACTAGGAAAACGATTTGTAAGGATGTACGAAAACATTTGATGTGGTAGACAGCTGAACAGTATTCTACATAATTCGTCTATTCCAAGAATGCTTTCAATTTGCTGTCGAAATTTATAATCCTATCGTATGGCGGATTGCACGCGGTTCTACCACTGACGGTAAACATCGAAAGACCACAACACGTCATCGTGCGGTATGGATGGCGCCACTCTGCACATGTAGCCTCGTACTAGTCTCCATTAGACTCCTTTGCAGGCTGAATAAGTAGAAGAAATTGGCCTAAAAAGAATGTAGCTGGCCATAGAGGGTCCAATATTACATTCTTTATAGGCCAATTTCTTTTATTTATTTACCCTGCAAAGGCGCCACTCTGAGTACGCAACCCTCTGCACATGTACATGTAGCCTCGTACAAAAGGCGATAGTCAAGGCGTCAGCAGAGGAGTTTTAGCAACTGTACGGTAGGTTGTCGTATGATTTTTATGTGGTATATTATTAAGTTTCGAGCAGGCAGTGACAAAACCAGTAGCCATTAAGGGACCGATACAGCATCATTTCCGTAATAAGACGGCTGAATGTTGCAGGACATACACAGGGCGCATCACAAAAATGCTTTTTGTAAAACGTAATGCATCATACGGCCGCATGAGACTTAGTGCCGCCCGGGTTAGTCACACCAAGGACGTAAAATCAGCTCCTTGGTCACACAGACACGATCCTGGGAAAGAGAACGTATTTTGTGCGCAAAGCATGCTGGGAGAATGATAAGTATCCTGGGGACGACTCTCAGCAAGTGCCTGGGGATCTAGATTAGCCTTGACTAGGCTGTTGTGATTAACTTTTCTTTATCACTGGCCAGTTTTTAATCAAAAGGTCAGGATGAGACCACCTTCGTGGGAAATACACCGCAGGATACTAATCGAATGACATTTTAAACCCTGATATTTTTTCTCGTAATTTACCTCGTAACTCACGATTGTGTTACATTTCTGTAGGAGGCCTTCTTTATCGTAATAGGGGAAATTTAAACAAGTATAACTCCATACGGAGATGGAACGAGCCAAATAAAGGTGATATTGACAGCATTCCCAGCAAGTACAATCTCCTTGCATATTCAGAATCTAAGTGGATAATATTCTCTAGCTTTTCGGACTAGCTTTTGTTTATCATGCAATGGAGAAGTCAAACAACTTGTAACTTCATTCACACTCCCAGTACAAAAATAAAGCCATTGACTTCACTTGACTAGACAAAAACTAGTCGGAAACTTGTTGCCCGGTGTGCCAGTACGCACAGGAGTACCTAAGGCTAAGGTTTAAGCTTAGTGTAATGTTCTACGAGGATGTCTAACCTTCATCGACAGTTCAACAATCGGTTTTGGTCCGTTTCCCTTTTTTACATTCAGGTGTAACACGTTATCGGGACATGACGTAAACTTGATAACGACCACTTTTCTAATTTTCTGATGTCTCCAAACAGCTGCCCTTGATGACGAACATCCCGTCCTTGTTTGAACTTGAATCCTTGACCATGACCCTGACCCTAAGATAAAGTAAGGCTGAATGTCTTCGTAAAGCCCTTCCCGAAACTTGGTCCTTTCCATGAAGATTTAGTTACTCTATTATAGCACGGTGGGTGTTTTATCTGTCCTCCTGTGGTTAAATTGCTGCCAGAAAGAAACTTTTACAAGTCTCATATTGATCAGGCTTCTTAATGCTAAGAGGTGGGGTCGTGAGGTGTAGCGGCAGAGAGCGAGACTCGGAACTAAGAGTCCCGGGTTCGAGTCCTGACATGCCACCGATCTTGTGCCCTTGGGAAAGGCACTTTACACGACTTTCCTCACTTCGCTCAGGTGTAAATGAGTATTGTCCTGTCGTGTATATGTCCCCTGTGTTGGTGGCGGCATTAATATTAGTTGAAAGAACTTGAGTGTGCCATCACCACGTCTGGTGATTACGTGTTGGAATGAAAAAAAAAAATTGCTAACTTGTACCAGAAAGCAACTTTTACAAGTCTCATAATGATCAGGCTTCTTAATAGTAAAATGGATCGGTGGGGGAAATAACCCACCAAAATTATTCAAACTTTTGGTTCAGACATTTGAGCACATGTTGATTTTCATGAAGCTAGATATATATACAGAGGAAAACATTTTGTATCGAACTCTCGCGCTGTCTAAAGCGAGTAATAATATCCTCCGGTAGAGCTATCCTCTTCTAGGTTGCATATCTGGGTACGACCTGCAAACACATCAAATGTCCTCAAATGACCCTACCATCTGACGTCATCTCAAACGATGATGTCATGGACCACTTACTTGACAATGACGTCCACGTCTGGAAGGTCTTACGGACACCGGTTTGGGATTTAGAGGCGGCTACGGGGAGTCTAAAGCTTATCTGGGGAAACTTCAGCTATGGCAATTTGGCCTTTACGATGTCAATAGAGTGGGGACGCTACTGACGCTACTCACGTATACCTGACGCTACTTACGTATGCCTGACGCTACTTACGTATGTCTGACGCTACTGACGCTACTTACGCATGCCTAACGCTACGTACGTATGTCTGACGCTACTTACGTACACCTGACGCTACTTACGTATGCCTGACGCTACTTACGTATGCCTGACGCTACTGACGCTACTTACGCATGTCTGACGCTACTGACGCACACCTGACGCTATTTAGGTATACCTGACGCTACTTACGTATGTCTCTGGCAGAGCGAGTTGATGCAGATGAGCGCCCGGACGCTGTCCCTCGGTCTGAGGCGCTTCTGCCGCGGGTGGCCGATGTGCAGCGTGGCGGAGAAGTGATACACCCCGGGCCTGTGCGCCGTGAACCGACCCTCCCGCAGGTTCATCCCCGTCCCGCGCACAAACGCACCGCCCCCGAACGGCTAGGTGGGAAAAGAATGTAAAGACGCAACGCTAGTTTCTACGGTCCTTAGAGGAAGTTATAGTACCATTTCATTTCATTCAATGGCGTCACATCCTAACCAGGATAAAATGGCGCCTGCATGACGACAAAATCCAACATGGCGGCCCCCAACGACACCAACGAAAACAAAACAGCAAACCTGTAATAAAAACTCAATGGCCTATTGGTATTACTCATATTCTTCTCGCTTAGAAATTTGTTTCGTATACAAACAAACAGTGATCTAAAAAAAAAACGGTGGTCTATCTATCCCCCATCATAAAATCTGAATTGCTCTTACCGTTTGGAAGTTCTTGAGTTCCATGAGTGTTTTCCTGGGAATGACGACGTTGCCGCGAAGTCTGCAGTGGAAGGCGTCGTGAAGCTTCGGCGGCGAGTTCGTGTCGTCCCAGTAGGGCCAGATGCCGAGGTGTTGGCTCACGTTCAGGCACTTAGGACACTAAATAAACAAACAAACAAACAAACATGACTACAAACAATACAGTACTTCCGCGATAATTCTGCAATAGGGGACTAAATTTACCACTAACTGGTAGCATCTGTTTGTGTGTATGTGTGTGTGTGTGTGTGTGTGTGCATGTGCGTGTGTGATTGGCCAACATAACTCGAGCAGCTACAGGTAGGTATATTTTGTACACTGGCAGGCCTTGAAAGAAGAAAGGTCAAGGTCGGTTTCTTGTAATACAATACCAGCTACGCGGCGTCTTCTGCTCGCTTCTGGTGAAAGCGTCAGCGTGGAATGCCCGGAACCTTTTCGTGTTCCCGCGAGTTTTGGTGCTTTGGTGTGAGACCAGTGAAAGGCGGGGACCCTGACAGGTCCTACAACTCACAACTACATGTCACATTATGAGCCTCCTGCTCCAGGGGCTGACGAGAACGTTCGAACGTGTAATACGATCCGAGGAAGCCATGTTGAAATCGTTCGAATCTCCAGCAGTCTCCAGCACTCAGTGCGACTTCTGGCAAATCGTCCTGTTTGGTCCTCCTGGCTATTGTTTGGCGGTGGTTGAAAATGAGATGATCCTCACCTTGGATTTCGAACCAATTAATGTAAAACTTGAAACATTTCGTCAAAATATAAGGAGAAAACATCTTGGATACTGCCCTGCCAACTTGATACTGTCTTGCAAATTTGACACTGTCTTCATCATAGCTTGTAACCACCAAATAATCTGCTTGAAGAATTTATTGAGAAACCGTCTTCAGTCCGTGTTTTAGCCACCCATTAGCCAAGGATCTGCTTGGAGATGAAGAGAAACGTCTTCAGCCCGGGTGTTGTCCCTCGGCAGGTCGTGCCGCTTGTGTCATGTTCCTGACTGGAAAGCTTCAACCGTTTTCCGGTGTGGCCCGGGGCCAGAACCAGCTGTGCTGCGTGCTTTATCAACCCCGCAACAGAATTAAGTACAACATAAGCAAACAGCCCTGTCGTGGAGACTACAGTTTCCAGATAAGGGAGCGGGAAAACAAGATAAGAGTGTTGAAGGAAGACTTAAATTCATCGAGTTATGTGATAGCCGGGATTTGGACTAGTGTGTGTTGTATGTGGGGTAGCCTGGAGGCCAGACTGTTTCCAGGGCCTACACAGGCCAGCTCCTCGGCTCTAGAGCCAACACACCCCTAAAGAAATGTTGTTATCACACACATATTATTGGTTTGTCATTGTTTGCTTGTTAGTCAGTATCTCACCTTCTCTTGTAGCAACCTCAGCGCTCTTCTCTCGGCGGCCTCTGAAAAAAAAATGAAAATGTACCGGTTCAGAAATATTCAGAAATAATCTTTTTCATAGGATGATGCTGTCATCAGTATATTTCTTCTGTTATTGACAGGATGATCTTGTCAATAGCCACTTCCAGAGTTAACAGAATCGTAGATGATCAAATATGACGAAGGCCGAAGCCGCAAAACGTCCAGCTGTCGTGAACCTCACCTCTGACCATCTCCTTGAATTCCCGGAACATCTCGTCCTTGGTGATGACGGCTCCGGGCGGGCCTGCGGGACCCCGCGGACCGGGCGGGCCGGGTGGGCCGTGCTGGGGAAACAAACAAACAAACGGGCATAAGCTCAAGTTTAGAACCGTACTAACCCTATAGTTATAACCCTAACCGGCGGGCCCCGTGGGCCTTGCGGGCCGTGTGGGCCGTGCTGCAACAAACGGGCATAATGTCATCAACCATGCTAACCCTAACACGGCGGGACCTAGCGGGCCGGGCGGGCCCTGTGGGCCGTGCTGCAACAATAAACGGTTCGGTATCAATTTTTAGCATCAATATACTAATAGTTGTGCAAAAAATATCTACTCAATCGTTCTACTTGCATTGTCTGGACAGTATAAGCGTTAGTGAGAACAACCAGGAAAGTCATCCTCATCACTGAGCTAAGGCGTGGTGCTTTTCAAGGCAGTAGCAGTGCAAGGTGAGCACACAGAGTAAAGAGTAAAAACGGTGACAAACAGTAACAGTGCCAAGAATACCAACGGCGGTTGGTGCTGTCATAGCACGGCCTGCTTGGAAATAGCCTACATAAAAATCGTCGACAACCTACAGCCAACGTGAACACGCCTTTAGGAAGAAGGTAATCAGAAGGCATTAAAGGTGGACAACAACCGGGTAGAAAGCGTGTAAGTGAGTGAGTGAGTGAGTTGAGTGAGTGAGGGAATGAGTGAGGGATTGAGTGAGGGAATGAGTGAGGGAATGAGTGAGTTGAGTGAGAGAGTGAGTGAGTGAGTGAGTGAGTGAGTGAGTGAGTGAGTGAGTGAATGAGTGAGGGAATGAGTGAGTGAGTGAGGGAATGAGTGAGTGAGTGAGGGAATGAGTGAGGGAATAAGTGAGTGAGTGAGTGAGTTGAGTGAGTGAGGGAGGGAATGAGTGAGGGAATGAGTGAGGGAATGAGGGGTTCCTAACCTTTCTAGCCGCCCCTTTCCTTGCGCCAGGGTTGGTGGTTGGCGGATCAGACAGTAAGCCCTGCAACCGTCATACACAAACCCAAAGATCAGAATTACCCAAAACAATCAAACATACGTTTTTCGTCTCAATAGGCAAGTGATTTTGCATTGCGTTTCTGTCATACACAAACCCAAACCTCAGAATTAACCAAAAGAATGAAAATATGCTTTTTCTCAATAAAATTTTTGCATAGCATTTCTCTGTGATGTATAAACCAAAACATCAGAACTACAAAGAAACAGTTTTCCTCCTGATTTTGCAGTGTTTTACTGTGCCTATGTAAGAATCTAAGTTGTTGGAGGAATGTTAACGTTAGTGCTTGTTAGGAGACTGGGAGTAAACACACATGCCCCTGAGTTACTTTCCTAGTCGTAAAAAAACATCATATCTGATCTAAATGTCTTTCGACAAAAACATTTCAGATTCCTGTGGGATATAACTCGCCAGTTGTAAATGCACAGAAAATTCACGTTAAACAGAATTTTTGCCTTTCTAATGATTTAAGCAGATGTCGAATTTGGCCTCACTTGAAAACGGATGTTTCGGGCATTCTTAAATCATGATCAGATTATCAAATAATACCGTTTTGTTGTTCTTATTGTTATTGTTTGTTTCTACAACTCACCAGTGTTTTTTCCTGCTCTTTCCGTTTTTTCCTGCCGTTGTTTTTGTTTCCGTTGTTGGAATGTTTGACGAAGGACATCCAGCTGCCGCGCGGGTCCACCTGGATGGGCTTGTCCACCTCAAGACTTCCGGGAAACACCTGAAGGAACAAACAGCCAGGTTAGCGTCTTTGACTTGAACTTCCATCTTAAGATAGGCAACACTGACGGCTTGCGCCGTGTCCAAGAGCAAGTTTTTTCACCTTCACACTTCCGAGAAACATCAGAAGGTGAAAGGGCAAAGGTTGAGGTGTTTTCTCTCACGTGACATTGTCCACCATGTTGGATAGTTAAACCTGAATGTTGCTAGGTAGATTTGGCATACGTTCTAAGGTACACATTCAAACACAGGAAATTTATGTATATGAATGAAGTACTGTACCATTATTGTTTAGACCAGAATGATACCCCCTCCCCCAATATATACACACTCATGAATGTGTTCAGCTAGCCTGCGCACCCAGACAAATTGTGTCTAGACTACAGGTGCACACGTCACATTCCCGCCAAAACGGCAGGTGCATAATGCGGTGCATTATGGGGAGATAACGTGCCCACGTACAGGTCACGGTCCCGGGGTCACGGCGCGGGTTCTCACGGGTAATTACACCCGTCCGTCAGCCGATGGGAACCTGCCAGTGGAGTACCGATCTCGGCCTTCAAAAAAGGGGGCAGGGAGCGTGTACTGCCCTTCTCTCATAGCAGATGTGTAGACTTCGACGTGTTTCTTCACGTCTTTTAGGCGTTTTTATAAGACTTACATGTAACGGTATCTTTTTATGCGCCAGCCAAACGATGGCATATTGGATACTGCCCTCCCGATTTGATGCTGTGTTTGGACATTAACTGAGAACACAGAGAACATGTACTACTGACCTCGCCTAAAAAAACATGACCTTCAAAAAGCAAATCATATCCTTGCAAATGCACCCGCCTTGCAAGTTGCGGCATTTCCTAAACGACCGTCTATCCACAGTTAAAAACTATTCACTGTTGGTGCAAGGACAACATTTCGGCTTCAATATTGCACCAAACGTCCTTGGTGATTCTCTTGTAAACCTGAGTGTTATTTTGTAAATAACCTCAGCAACAAGGCGAGCTTGATTAAGACGTGGTAGTGAGCGGCATTTTTCACATTTCAAAACAGACCAGCGGGTCATTTTTCACACAGAGCTCCCCTCTGCAGGTGGTAGGTGTCGGCTCCAACAATAATAACTTCTCTGGAGCTGTTTTTTCCTCCGCGTTCCGACTGTTTATCAATATATGTTGTGTTCAGAACCGTTCTTTATCCAGAACCGTGCTTTATCCATTGCCAAACTTAGGCACAGTTCTAGATAGTCCACATGTATCCAAAACTGTGCTTTATCCAGAACCTTTCTCCTAGCCTGGGTACCATCCCCAGTAGTATATTCGCAAACTCTATAACTGGGTCTGGACTTGCACACATATGTAGCGTCTGGAGTCTAAATATTCGTTCAGATTTTGAACGAGCGCGCTGATTGGTCCTACTCGTCTAAGCCCTTTTTTGGGTGTGTACATATTAGGTAAGGGCCGTTCGGATGTCCGAACGGCGACGTTAGCGTCCGTTCGAACGTCCGAACGCCTTATCATCAACATGTCCGACGGCGAACCGAACGCTAAAGCGCACATGATATAGCCGTAGTCAGTCTTTCCGTGATAAATCATCAACATGGCTAACGCACAAGCCGCTCAGCTCACGGAGGTTGATGTTGACCTTGCAATCACGTCCGTTTTGGACGTTTTAGACGGAATATCGTCGCTCAAAAATGAGCAAAAAGATGCATTGAATAATTTTGTTCGTGATGTTTTGGGCGTCCTACCGGTAAAAAAAGAACGCACCGAGAAAAGGAACACTCGCGCGAAGATCTGTGTTTACAAAACAACAAACATCACTTGAATAATGCAGGTGCGCCATTGGCCGTCGCCTCTGAGGCTCAGCCAATCAAATGAAGCCCCGCTGCTCGGGCTAGCTCATTACGTGACGTCATGACCAATCGTTTTATATGTGTGCAAGTCCAGACCCAGTTATAGAGTTTGCGAATATACTACTGGGGATGGTACCCAGGCTACCTTTCTCCTGCACGGTTCTGGAAAGTCCACATGTATCCAAAACCGTGTTTTATCCAGAAATATACTCAGGCACTGTGACACGGTTCTGGATAGTCCACATGTATCCAGAACCGTGTTTCATCCAGAACCATACTCAATGTCAGTTCTGGATAGTCCACGCGTATGAGAACCGTGCCTAGGAAAAATCCAGGTTCTAAGATGTTTTTCCTTCTTACCCAAAAGTGCCAACTCATCATTCGAGAACCCTGTAGGACCTACGCACACAGGGGTCACTGACCTGGCTACTTCACTCGTACCAACAAATCGTTAAAAGTTGCTTCGCTGACATCTCTATTTCCCCACCTCTCCATTAAGTGTAAACCCTGCCGGCCAACCATTTATTCTTCTTTTACATCAAGAACAGTACTTTATTCAGAACGGTCATCAGGCATGGTTCTGGATAGCTCACGTATCCCGAACCATGCTTTATCCAGAACGTTTCTCAGGCACGATTCTGGATAGTCCACGCGTATCAAGAACCATGCCTGGGGCAAATCTACGTTCTTGGATACTCGTAGGGTATCCAGAACCGCGCCTGACTGAGTCCCAACCCTATATATAACACATTCAGTCTCTGGACTCTTATAGACCTACATAGGCACGGTTCTGGGTTCAATACCCCACAAACAAAATCATTCCCCTATTTTTCAGCTCACAGACGACATGGCTAGATGTAGATCACCGTGTCCTACTTCTGACGACGCACCGCGCTCAATTTTTCCTGGAGCTGGTCCAGAACCATGCCAGGGGCAAAGCTACGTTCTTGGATACGCGGAGACTATCCAGAACTATGCCTGATCCTAACTCAGGCATAGAACTAGATAGGCACGGTTCTGGGTACAATGCCGCAAGTCGAGAATCATCGGACAACAAGCAAAATCAGTAACCCTATTTTAATTTCTCTTTTTTCAGCTCACAGAAGGGGTATCGCGTAGTCTACATGTCTAAATCACCGTGTTCCACTTCTAACGACGCGCTCCATTTTTCCTGGCTCGGCTCCAGCCCCGTGCTTTGCCCGTGTCAGCCCCGGGGCCGGCCGTACGTGCGCCCCCGGCGGCTCCATCGGCCCCCGCCCCCGACAACCCAAACAAACACGTACGGCACCGCGTCGCGCGAAGAGCTTTCCTTGCAAACCGATAGGCAATTAGTCAGGGGTGACGACAGATATGGCGGGAAAAAGTAGGCGGGCTTCGGGGGAGGGTGACGTACTGTTTGGGCGGTTGCCGTGGCAACGGTACGTCGGCATCGACTCTTAAATCAAGATGGCGGGGGCTGTTGAGAGACGTCGCCGCGTGTTGGAACGCTTTCACTTACAATTTCCACGTGCGAATTTTCACTACTTATAGGGAGGCAATTTTTGGCGTCTCCTACTTGTGCCCTCACCTTACCCTATTTTGAAGAGGTGGATTTCAAAGTTGCAATCCTGTTGTGTTTTTATATCATTAAGAGATGATCAAGGTACCAATTGACTCTTTAAGATATTCTGTCGACATGTCGTAGACATATTGTATGAAGGTAGCTTGACTTAGACCTGAAAATAAGTTTTGTTACGCCAGGTCTATATGCTGGTAAGCGCGTAAGAACAGATATTTTACTACAGAAAGTTTGTCTAACTGAAAGGAAAGTTAATCTGCATGCAGATCATACCGATCTGCTTGGAGATTAAGCAAAATCGCATCGCTGCTGTTGAATTCACAAGTTCTTGGTCAAGTTCTAGATTCTCTACTTCTTATTCTCTAATGCTTAGCCCGTAATAACCACTTTTTTTATTCCAAACAAATATGTAACCACAAGACTTTTTTCTACCACTTATTTTTATATCACCACCAACAAAGAGGACAATATAGTTCTCATTTTCACCTAAGCGAAGTGAGGAAAGTTGTGTATTATAAAAAGTACCTTTGCCAAGGGTACAAGATCGATAACATGGCAGGATTCAAACTCGGGACCTATTGGCTCCGAGCCGAACTCTACCGTTACGCCACACGACGCCACCAATAGTTTATCGGGACGTGCTTTTTCCCTGGCGACGCCACTGGCAGATCTTCCCGCTCCTCCGGTCCAGTTTGTTTTGATTCGCGCGGCGGCGTCGGCTTGCAGCTTAAGACTGATCCCCGTGCAGGTCAGAGGTCGGCACGCGTCAGGGCGGATTGCAGACGGCCGTGGCCGTGCCGACAAGAGGAGAGGTAGCCTGGTATCCAGTCTGATCGTCACAGGCTGTGTCTTCGGGGTCCTAATAGCCCCCCCCCCTCCGCCCAGTACCAACAGGCCGTGGCCGTGCCGACAAGAGGGGAGGTAGCCTGGTATACAGTCTGATCGTGGTTAGGGCAGGCTGTGAATTCGGGGTTCTAATAGTTCCCCCTGCTCAGTACAACAGACCGCCCGGTAGGAGTTTTACTACATTAGAACTGTTTTATTGCAAATACAGAGGAAATATTTGGCAAGTACGTAAGAACAGGCAAACTATTGCTAAACTCCTAAAAGCTACTAGGCTTGACTTCTTTTTTGAAGGCAGAGGAAGACAAAAGATCCAATTTTTTCCTGTAATTTGGAGGTTTTCGGATGTTAAGAGCAGAGTAATTTTCATTTGTATATGTGTGAAAGTTAGAGTAGAATTTGGAGGCTGGCTCAAAAAGCTAAATTTCGTTCATTGCTATAGAGAGTACAATTTGAGATAAAAGACAGATAATAGAGATGGTTTTCCCCACTACGAAACAATCTCCAATCGTGAAATATCTACCTGGAAATCTAGCTGAAGCGGACGGGGAAGAGCTCCGAGGACAAACCCCGCCCCAACCACGATAAGACTGGGTACCAGGCTAAGCTCCTGCAGCCTCGAGGAAAAACCGTCCCAACCACGATAAGACTGGGTACCAGGCTATCGGGGAGGGAGAACCATGATGTATCCGTAATGTATGGAAGAGTTCCGGCGGTGTGGGCTAAACCGGGAAGGCGGGTCGCCGGGGTTAGCGTCAAGTATGTAATACTGTTTGTCTCAGTATAGAGATCAGCCCGGGACGTCTTCAGTTCTCCCCGATGAAAGGTGACAGCAGAAGGCAATGACCTGTGATATCCAGAACGCACGGTTCTGGATAGTCCACGCGTATCCAGAACCGTGCCTGGGGCAGACGTTGGGATGTTTTGAGAGGTTTGGTTCTTATAACATCCTTAGTCTCATTATCATCATCATCATCTGTTATCCTCCGTAGAGGTTAGCTCGCCAAACCTGTTTGTCATACATCACAGAGATAAGTTCCTGGCCCTCCAAGCCTGTTTCAGTTTCAATAAGTTTCTAACTGTTATGTTTGGGCGTCCAACTCTTCTCTTTGTATCAGCTTTGTATTCTGTTCTTCACTACGTAGAACTACCTTAGTCTCAACTAGACGCAATTCAGACATTTACATGCCTGATTGGGCTCGTCATGCTAAAAATGAATATTTATACACAAACAGATTGAAGAAAGAAGGGAAGGAAAAAAAGAATAGAGCTCATTATATCAAATATCAGCTTTAGATCAGATGTTTGACCATGACATTGACCTTCATCTTTGCACTGACCTTCCAAACTTTGTCGGATTTACATTCTAGGACATCCTGGTACAAGGCGCTAACAATAACAAACAACCGGGTACAAGGTTTAACGACTGATTTAACTATCACACAAACTTAATTTGCAAACTCATGCCCGAAGACAAATTGCAAGGGACCACACAGATACGATAACGCGAGCAAAAGGTAAAACATATCTTCTGCTTCTAGTCTATCAGAGATTTTTCTACCTACATTACTTACGGTTTGACTTCTTTGGGGCAATTGTAAATGAATAGCCCGATGTTTCAATGAGAAATGGGTTCTGTGATCTTAAGAATTTTTCGGATGGTGTGATCTGTACCTCCACTAGCTCTCATTGCTTCTGACATCATTCTCAGGTCTCTATTGGTAACTTGATACCTCAAGTTCGCACCGATTTCTTCCTGGAAAGTTCCCCTCTTCATATTTACCTACGATCCACGTTCCGGCATAGCAGGACATGCCATTTTACTCATTTTCGGCATGTTGACCACTGTCAGGGGGCAACAACATTTCTTTCTTTTTTTTTCAAAATCAGGCGAAAATCAATGCGCGCGCTGATGTCATCCATAAAAATTACTTGCTGTGGCCTAACTTAAGTTCGTACCAGCCTCTTCCCGGAACGCCTTCTCCCTCACACAACGATGGTTTTATTTCCAGCACAATCATGCTAACCGCCTCATCACAACAGCGCGTCAGATTCCCTGTGCGTAAATAAATATTGATGGAGCGGATTGTGACAGACGCAGACGTTGCCCCCTGAGCTGACTGTGACAGACACTTGCAGACATTTGCGTCTCGGTAAACACGGGGAGACAAGGGGAGACAGGCCTGGTTCTGAGGCCATGGGGGGAACGGGGATTTCGCGGGCTGGTGTCAGGCACGTGTCTGTATCTCAGGGGAAACAAGCAACATTCACCGTGTGGTCGCGATCCTTACATATAGCCTTCATCAGGCCTTCCTTAGGGGTTATGGATGGTATCACATAGCCTCTAGTAGGATTCGGTAACAATAGTAGCCTCCACCAGGCCTTCCTAGATACTAGGATCCAGCAACAATAGTAGCCTCCATCAGGCTTTCCTGAGGGGTTATGGATATTAGAATTCGGCTCCAGTAGTTGCCTCCATCATGCCTTCCCTGGAGCGAATCTACGCCCTTGGATACGCGGAGACTATCCAGAACTGTACCTGATCCTAACGCTAACCAAGGCCATTTAAATCCCCTTGCCCTAACCCATTCAGGCAAATAGAACTAGAGAGGGCCAATTCTGGATACGATAGCCCCCAGCCTACTATAGACATCAGCCCACCCGCACGCAAACTCCAAATCTTGATATTTCTCTTGATCTCTTCTATATCCATAACTGGGATTTATCCACGGTTCTGGATAGTCCACGCGTATCCAGAACCGTGCCTGGGGCAAAGCTACGTCCTTGGATATCCAGAACGGTGCCTGATCCTAACCCTAGCTAGATATAGGCACGATCAAGCTTACTGTAGACATCAGGCCACCCGCACGCAAACTCCAAATATTGAGACATCCTGATATTTTCTTGATCCCTCTTCTCCCGTGCCGAGTCGTTCTGCCGACCGACATCTCCGTGATCGTCACATATCACCATGGTAACCGCACGTCTAACAATACTGCAGCCGGACCAAAATAAACCTCCGCGCGCACTTATCCAAATATCTCCCGCACCGGACGATATTATTCACCGCCTTCGCAGGGAAACATTTTGCAACAGACGAAGTTTCTTATCGCTTTGGTTGAGACTAAATCATGGGCCCACCTAGTCGGTTTGTTGATATAACTTTCGCAACGTACTTAGAGTTCAACTGATATGCTCACCCCACGTCCGGTGGAGCTCGCAGATACTCTTTCCTTGTCAGACTGAAAGTAAAAAGGATGTGGGGTCGGGTGGGCGTAACGACAGAGCTTGGAACCCAGTGGTCCCGAGTTCGATTCCTACCATGCCACCGATCATGAGGCCTTACACGAACTTCCTCACTTCACTCAGGTGAAAATGACTATGTCTGTTGTCCGTTAAAAAAAACTTAATTGAGTGTGACGTCTGAACACACTTAGCTTAGATGTTAACCTTAGTGATCACAGATAAAAATAATCAAAGAGATTTAGAACCGAATGATTGGTTCTTGTTGGGTCGTGTGGCGTAACGGTAGAGCGCTCGGCTTGGAACCAAGTGGTCCTGGGTTCGAATCCTGCCATGCCACCGATCTTGTGCCCTTGGGAAAGACACTTTAAAGGGATTTTCTCTCTTTACTAAGGTGAAAATGAAAGAAGAAAGAAAAACCATAGAAAAAGACCAAACCACTTGTTTGAGTGTAAAAAAAAACGATGGTTTTAAGTGCTGAGGGTCTGTATTCTGTCCTTCCTGTCCACTTCCTTCTGTTTAAAAGACTAATTGTGCGCTTTGATGCTGTTTTCCGAGGTTCACTGCGTTTTGATGCTGTTTTGCTCAGGTTCAATGCTTCAGTCTAAACCCGCCACGCCCCATTACCCCTGCACATTCCTCAGATACTTCCGCGGGCGTGCATCACAAATAGTCCGGGTTTTCATATCACTCCGACAGAAAGGGATACGTCAGTCATCGTGTGGTGACGCTGTTGTCGCCGTTTTATGTTTCATTTGTTTGTATGTTGTGCGAGGACCAAAGGCGGTGAACTATGGATTTGGACTCGTGTCAAAAAGCGGCAGCCGAATACTTGAACTATCAAAGGCCTCATTTTCTACTACATGGCGACAGTACAGCCACCAAAATCAGATTTATGTGACCATTGAATGTATAAATTGCTATAATCAGCATATCATGCACGATGAAAAAGTATTATCTCTAAAACGGCAGGTATTTATCATGCCTGCCTGCACTGCAAAGTGTATATGAAAAAGTGTTTTTAGTGCCGATTGTTACGCCTGTAGGTCATGAATTAAAATGGGTTCCTAACGGTTTGTAGTTCGAGGGATTCATAAAATTAAGTCTAATTTGTCAAAATAAAGTTTTCACTTGCTTTAGCTAGGCGGGATTGCCATGTGTCGTACCTCTGACGTCACACCATGACGTCACTAAGACCGGTCAGTGACCCCTGATAGAGTTCTCATGTTTCACCCCCGGCGAAGTCGCACTAGCAGAAGTGGGATATCTTCAATGGGGGCAGGTTTAAGGAGGTTGTCTTAAAGGCGTCCTCTCCAGGGCTTGTCCTGTCTACGAGACGCTGCGAAGTGAGGTTTGGGATGCTCACTGCCACTTGACAGGACTCGCGGGTTCGGTCCTGGGTGCAAATGTCGCCACAAGTGTTTATACAGATTAGGGGCAGTTGGTCCCTCCTTGCACTACTCACTCCTACACTAGTCTCTACCAGGCTTCGGGAGGCGACTGGCTCTATCTGACCAAGTCCCTCGGCTTGCTATTTCTCTACTTGGCCAATTTCTACTCTCTCCAGCCGCCTCTGAAGCCTGGAAGAGGCTATCCTATACAACGTCTCCGTCGCCCACACTTGTGTGTGCAAGTCAACGTAGGTTTTGTAGACTGCGTCAGAGGCGCAACCTATTCAAAGATTAGGCAAAAAAGAGGGTGGTCTTTAGGTACCAAGATACGAATATAACTGCATTTTCCTACGATAAAAGAAGTGGGTCAGGGCGAAACTTAACGTCCCTCTTAATTTGGACTTCCTAGTTCCTCACAAACACATAGATCGGTACTGAACAGGAAATGAGAGTAACACATGCCGGTATAACACGATTCCTTCACTCTGAACGACCCAACGACAAGCATCTCCGCAGGCATGTTTAGCAAACAGTAGAATGACGCCTTCCCCCCTTGAGCGGCTGTTTCCCGTGAGTACGGGTGACAGGCGGCGGTGCCCTGAGTACTGGTCTGACGGCGGCCTGTCCGACCCGTCTGCCGCCACCGTCCGTGCCCGCGCATACATCTAACCAACCAAACAACTTGTTGTCTGACCTGAACACCATACAGACGCTTGTTGCATCCAGAACCGTCCCTGTCGCAAATCTACCGGTTCTTGGATACGACTATTCAGAACTGTGTCTGATCCTAGCCCTTAACCATTCAGGCATAGAACTAGATAGGCACAGTTCTGGATAGTCCACACGTATCCAAAACCGTGCCTGGGACAAATCAATGTTCTTGGAAACGACAGACCATCCAGAACCGTGGCTGATCCTAACCCATTCAGGCATAGAACTAGAAAAGGTTCTGGATATGATAGACGCCTATAGTTACCAGGCTGTGCCTCTCGACTCTTGCCTGTCTGTTGTAAGATATCAGATACACTTCTGGGCACTCAGAAGCGCCGCCGAGTCGCAGATAGATTAGTATTGTTGAACCTTTTAAACCCGCGGTTAAGTCAGACGTGTTCACTGTGGCTATTTATGTACATCTCACTCCTCTTGAATGGCTGTGGATTTTTCACTGTCTTCTGCAAAGACCCCATTTCCCCGACAATGTATACACTAATGTTCCTTCATAGTCACATAAATTAAAGCAGTGGATGCTACTTGAAAACACCTGACGGTTTTCAGAATCTATCCAGTTGCTTGAGTATCTGTTTTCTTGTAAAATGCTCTTTTAAGAATTTTACAAACGGCAACATTTCTCGATATCTCCTTCACGATCAGTCAAACTCTCTTGACATACCTCCTAGACTTTGGGGTGAGTTTCAGGACTTCAGTTTCAGAAAAGGACCCCCTGGTAAAGTTACGAGCATACTTACGACCACTTATAGCGTTACACAAATTTTCCATCAGATTTTTTTGGACGGCCTATCGCGATATCTCTCACAGACAAGCCTGCTTGGCAACTTTCCCGGCGACTTTTCGGGAAAACTACTCGTACCTCCTACTCAAGTTGCGAACATAATCACCACATCTTATACACAAATTTTACCAACATCTAGCGACATCTCTAACAGTCACACTCTCTTGGCGTCCATCCAAGACGTTGGGGTGAGTGCCTGTTTCGACGTTATATCGCGTTAGATCTCTCTAGTCCTAATCGCGCCATCTTAGCGTTTTTCATACACTTTGCGACCTAGCACAGCACTTCAGAAAATTATTTTCTGCTCAAGTTATACGATTAGGACAACTTCAGACACAAATTTTCCATCACAGTGTATCACTTTCTGTATCTGTATCTGTATAGCCGGTATAACACACCAGCTTCGCAGGCACGCGGCGCGGTGGCAGCTGGCTATATTACACCGATCGACTTATCAGACCCAACCCTTGAACTTCCAACTCTAGACACTGTTTAAAGCTATCTATTGACAATGACCCTACTGTACTTGGTGACAGTGAGTTCCACTCTGCGATAGTTCTAGGAAAGAAAACTTTCGGGTGAGTAGAGCACTTCAGACTTCACATGTACAGTTTCAGAAAGGTATCTCCTACGATACCTTATAACACTACACAAACTTTCATCAACTTTTATTGATGTTGTTGGGCGCTATCTTTTTCAGTCATACTCTCTTGGCAACTCCCCAAATCACTTTTTGTGAACTTAGTTCCGGAAATGCATCTCCTCCTCGTGTTACGAATATAATATCAAGACGACTGTACACACCAATTTTCCACCACATTTTACCGGCGGCACATAGCGATATCCCTAATGACTTGGCGCCCTTCCCGGACTTAATCGTGGGGCCACAGCAAGTTATTTTTATGGATGACGTCGGCGCGCATTGATTTTAGCCTGTTCCCTGGAAAAGAAAACCCAAGAAATTTCGCTTCCTGTTAATATGACCAAAGAGTTATGAAAGAGCCGCAAATCGCAAGATTGGAAGATGTGATGAAGGGAAAGCAACAAGGAAGGACGATTTGACGAAGGACGAAGG
Organism: Branchiostoma belcheri; assembly: GCF_001625305.1. Lineage (NCBI taxonomy): Eukaryota > Metazoa > Chordata > Leptocardii > Amphioxiformes > Branchiostomatidae > Branchiostoma > Branchiostoma belcheri. The sequence continues at coordinate 80,998 of NW_017804675.1, read as the reverse complement.
CCAATTTCTACTCCTTCAAGCCGCCTCCCGAAGTCTGTTAGAGGCTATAGTTACTTTTTTTCCAGCCGCCTCCCGAAGCCTGGAAGAGGCTACTCAGTACTCTGTTCAGCCGCCTGCCGAAGTCTGGTAGAGGCTAGACCCGGCTCCCAGACTCGCCCCATTCTAAGAAACGCGGCGACGTGCGGCGATTACGGGTCACGGGCAACTACAAACACTTTGTCGCCAAACTCCGTAAACACCCATTACCGCTGAATTATGGGTAATGGCGCTGGCGGGGTCACGCGGGGTCAGCACGAGAGGTCGCCGGGAGATCTCAGCCGTAACCGAACCGCGTTTCTCAATTTCCAAGCAGAGGTTTGGGCTTAGGCCTATTTTTCACGTCTTTTAAGGCTTTTTGAGGGCTTTCTTGTTTGTATCGGCACAGGTCTTTTTTTCTGTCAGCCAAATTTCGGTAGCGTATTGGAGATACACTGCCTTTCCGTTTTGATACCAGTACACCTTGCCAATTTCATATAAGGTCTTGTCAATTTCATACTGGTACGTCTTGGCAATTTGACACTGTGTTGTGGCCACGGAAAGATCTTGGAGGTTGGAGATTCCATACCGTAAGTTACATTACGTTATGCTTGGGGAATTCTACAATAATTGCAACGGCTGTGCACGCGTTTACTTTTTTTTTTCCTTTCTTTTCAGCGTGACTGTAGCTTGAAAAGCCGAAGCCGAGCCCATGCCGTGTGGATGATGACTAGTTTGCGCGCAAACAACACGGTTTGGGGCGATCAGACGACAGAAAGCCGGGAAAATTGCTCCTGTACATCGCGCCCCTGTAATTTTGTATGGAAGGGCGGCGGAGTTGAACCCTCGGCGGCTGCCAGTCGGGCGCCTCTGTCAGCACGACAAGACAGCCGATCTCCCGCCAAAAATCCGCAGACGACAAATCACCCATTTCCCGCCCAAATCCGCGCAGACGACAAATTCGTGTCAGGAACTTTTCAGGATCAATTTCTGTCAGGAAAGGAAAGGTAACACGACGCCGCAGACGACAAAAACCGGTCAATCTCCCGCCAAAAATCCGCAGACGACAAATCCGTGTCAGGAACTTTTCATGATCAGTTTCTGTCAGGAAAGGAAAGTTAACACGACGACGCAGACGACAAAAACCGGTCAATCTATCCCCAAAAATCCGCAGACGACAACGAGATCAACCGTTTCCCGCCAAAAGATTGCAGACCATAAATCTGTGTCAGGAACTTTTCAAGATCATTTTCTGTCAGGAAAGGAAAGGCAACATTAACGCGAGAACGCAGACGACAAAAACCGGTCAATGTATCGCCAAAAATCCGCAGACGACAACTAAATCAGCTATTTCCCGCCAAAAGTTTACAGACGACAAATCCGTGTCAGGAACTTTTCAGGATCAATTTCTGTCAGGAAAGGAAAGGCAACATTAACACGACGACGCAGACGACAAAAACCGGTCAATCTGCCGCTCAAAAAATCCGCAGAAGACAAATAAGTCAACCACCCGCCAAAATCCATAACCGACAAATCCGTGTCAGGAACTTTTCGGGATCAGTTTCTGTCAGGAAAGGAAAGGTAACACGACGACGCAGACGACAAAAACCGGTCAATCTCCCGCCAAAAATCCGCAGACGACAAATCCGTGTCAGGAACCTTTCACGGCCGATTTCTGTCAGGACGGGAAAGGCGATATGCACAGTAACACGACGGCGAGTTCAAATGTCTCTCAACTGCCTGTCTTCAGACGACATAGTTTCGGCCTACCACTAGGAAAACGAATGAAGAACCTCAAAAACAAGCGAAAAACATTGAGCCATTGAAAGGATACGGGAAGATATTAAAAACGCGGACCACTACAAAAGCGTAGAACCCCCCCCCCTACATCTGTTTGAAGATTAGGAAATTGATAGGGGAAGAGTGATAAACGCTTTGGGACCACTCACAAACGTACAAACAGCCTCAAAAACACGCCAAAACACTGAACCCACCCCACATCTGCTTAAACACCCGAGTCACGCCTCCCTGCCCATGTTGTACTCTCCAGGGGGGCCGGAATAGCGAGATTCTCAAATAGAGGAGAAAATTGAGCGGAACCCTCGCCGTTTATTTTGAGGGAAGTGTCTTGTTTTGGCTTTGTCCCGTGACGGAGCCGAGAACAATCCCCGAACTCTCCAGGACCCAAACCTGATCCCAATATTCAACCCCTCTGGTAGCCTCCGCCAGGCATTCCTACGGGGGTACGGATCCTAGCCTCCACCAGGCCTTCCTACGAGGGTCCGGGTCCTAGCCTCCACCAGGCCTTCCTACGGGGGTGCAGATACTAGCCTCCACCAGGCCTTCCTACGGTGGTACGGATCCTGGCCTCCACCAGGCCTTCCTACGGTAGCCACTACCAGGCTTCGGAAAGCGGATGGATAGAGTAGAAATCGGCTAAATAGAGAGGCCTTCCTACGGTGTTACGGATCCTAGAATATGGTGAAATAGTTGGCCAGGAGAGTCAGTCCGCGAGAGGGTTAATTTCCTCTAAAAGCGCGTACAAATGAACTCTACGCTGGCCAAACTCCCCTAGTCACTTATTCTCCTTATTGGCCAAATTCTACTTTTGTTGTTTGAGCCCGCGTTGTAAGTCCGTTGGAGACTACAGCTCTCACAGACCCGAACCTGATCCCGATTCAGCCCCTCTCGCCACTTCAGTCGAGGATTTCACTAAGAGACGACCCGGGCTTAATTAAGGGTAATTTTGGCGCTTTCCCGTGTTGTGGAAACAGTCCGTTCCCCTTTCATCTTTGTTTCCGCCTTTATCCGCACTTTTAGCGGCGCCCTCCGGACCAGGTCCCGCGGGGCCGCAGGGCTTTTGGCGTTTTAAATGCTTCTCAGGAGTTTTTAAACGTACAACCTAATACTGCAGTATCCGAGTACTCTCCAGCAGAGGTTTAGGTCTGGCTCATTTTTGGGGCGCGTTTTAGGGCCTCCGGGCTCTTGGCGTTTTAAATGCCTCACATGACACCACAGTTTTCAAACTTACAATCTAACATTCAAGCACTAGTACTCTTAAAGCAGAGGCTTGATATTTGGCTTAGTTTTTGTTCTGTTAAAGGCATTGTTATCGGGCTTGAAGATTTGGGGCCGCCGGGCTTTTGGCGTTTCAAATGCTTCTCAGTTTATAAACGTACATGTACAGCAGAAAACTAGACGTATCGAAGTACTCTCCAAGTAGAGGCTTAGGTTCGGCTCAGTTTTTTTGTGCGTTTTTAGCGTTTTAGCGTTTTTGGCGTTTTAAATGCTTCTCATGAGTTTTCAAAGCTACAACCTAATATCCGAGTACTCTTCAAGCAGAGGTTTGGGTCTGGGACATTTTTGGCGTTTTAAATGCTTCTGAGTTTTTAAAAGTACACGTACAACAGAAATCTACAGTACTCTCCAAGCAGAGGTTTAGGTTTTGGCTTATTCTTTGACTTGTTTTTGGCGTTTGTATCGGGCTTGAAGCGATTCGAAGATTGGGGCCTGCGGGCTTTTGGCGTTTTAAATGCCTCACAGTTTTTAAAAGTACACGTACAACAGAAAACTACCGTGTCAGGACTCTCCAAGCTGACGTTTATGCTTTGCCTTTGTTTTTGGCGTGTTTTAGGCTAATCGGGCCTGAATTTCGAAGATAGGGCCTTCGGGCTTTTGGCGTTTTAAATTTATCACAGAACACCAAAGTTTTCAAACCTACAACCTAGAATATCCAGGTACTCTTCAAGCAGAGTTTTAGGCTTTGGCCTATATTTTGACGCGTTTTAAGCGTTTTTATCGGTCTTAAACCCATGATGATGAAACCCGTGTGTAGCTTACATGGTGGATTCCAGATTTTCTAGCTCACCTTTTTGTTACTAAGTTAGCAAAGCCGTTTGTAACAAAACCGAGAGCTATGAACATTACGACCTTGCCCTCTTACCTCTGCTTGAAGATTCATAAAACCAGCCAGATTCTGTCCTCTTTCTTTACATCAAAGTTACGCGCACAAAAGCAGTCGTATATTTCCTAATGAGCTGATTAAGCTGACTTAATTATACCATTAAAACGTGGCACAGGTCTGGGGAGGATTTCTGGGTGATTTTATTCATCCCTTAAACACCTTGGCGTGACGGAAGGATTATGATAAAGACGTTTAGTGTCTGTTGTGGTCTTTCTACTGCAGTTTTGTCGTATGTTTAGTGAGGCAGAAAAGCGAAGAACGTTTATAGGATTAAGAGCCATTTAGAAGTCCAGAGACACGTACCCACCTTATTATGTATATCCACCTACAGAGACTGCACATATATAGTGGCCCCGCTTGGAAACAACAGATATATACTGTAGTATGTACACTGTATCACACTGACTAGCTGGATAATGAAAGAATAGAATTTAGCCAGATACAAAGAATAACTTATCAGGGGAGTTTGGCCACCCTTGGGCCGGGTGCCATCCGTTTTGTAACGGGGCTCCTACTAGCAAAATGGATGGCAGACAGGCTAGGCCAACGTAGGGCCAACTACCATATGCAATCTCTATGCACCTGTATCAAGTACTAGTACGCTAAATGCTACCCTTTAATACTGTGGCTCACTCCTCTGGCCATTTACTCTAATAACGCCGAATTCTACTGTCCATATCCCATAAGAAGGCTATGGGCCAAGTGTGGGCTATAAAAGCACGTGTGAGGCATATGTGACGTCCCTGCCCCGCATCTGTACCCAGACCGCTAAATGTTACCCTTGCTTACATGTATTGTCCAATTCTCCTAGGCTGCCTACTTTTTTTTTCATTTTTCATTTTGCCGAATTCTAGCATCCATACCCCCGTAAGAAGACCTAGACAATGTACTATAGCACGTGTGAGGCATATGTGACGGCATCTGTACTCAGTCCGTCTCCACGCCTCTTTACGATGTTGTCCTTCCCTGCCTGAGTTTGCCCACTCCCGCCTTCCTCTGTGCAAACACGCGGTCAACACACACCAGGGGCGACAAACTCACTCTTATACTAGCTATAGGGGTAAATACACATCCTCAAGTACACATCAACAATAACATTGACACGGCTTTTTCATATTCTCTAACGGGCGACTTAGGGCGACAAAACTTACTTCCATTGGGGTAAATACATCTCCTCAACATACTTCTCCTAACAATAACATTGACACGACACGGTCTTTAATAGTCTATAACAGGCTCCTTAGCATGCTGAAACGGCAAAGCTCACTTCCATAGGGGTAAATACACGTATTCAACTACACACCAACAATAACATTGACACGGGCTTTTCATAGTCTCTCACAGGCGCCTTAGGGTGACAAACACGGTCAGCACACACCACGGCGGCAAACTCACTCTTATACTAGGTGTAAATACACATCCCCAACTACACACCGACAATAACATTGACACGGCCTTTTCTTAGTCTCTTACAGACGCCTTAGGATGCAGAAACGCAGCGCAGCACACACCAGGGCGGCAAAACTCACTTCCATAGGGGTAAATACACATCCTCAAGTACACACCAACAATAACATTGACACGGCTTTTTCTATAGTCTCTTGCAGACGCCTTAGGATGCAGAAACACTGGTAATGGCCTTTCATAGTCTATACTAGACGCCTTCACTCCCGTACGAGTAAATGCACTAACAATAACATTGACATGGCCTTTGCATAGTCTCTAACACACCGCTCAGGTCGACAAAACTCACGCCCGTACGGGTAAATACACATTCTCAACTACACACCAACAATAACACGGACACGGCTTTTTCTAGTCTCTTACAGACGCCTTAGGACGCTGGAAACAATATTGATAAGCAGATCTTTGATGGCTTCAAGACAGTATCACATTGGCAAGACGGACAGCATCAATATTAATGTCAAATCCGTCGGCAATTAGCTGACGAAAAAAGAGATACCGGTGCAAAAACAGCCCAATAAATTACACGTCAAACAAGCCCAAGCCTGAACAAGGATCTTCAACAATAACTTGAATATAACGTCCTTGGCCTAAATCTCTGCATGGAGTGTAGGTGTTGATAGCCACAGTCTCTATAACACACGCCCTTACTCACGCCCATCTTAAGCCAGCGTGTTGAATACCTCACATTAGCAAGACACTGTCAATGCATCTTTCTTAAGTGCACTTCTACTACCGGCTTTCGTTTTATAAAGTATAGAAGGGAAAACATGTGTCGTTTGTAACATAGAGTATCATCGAGACAACTTTGTATTTCAGGTTGAGCCGTTTTTAATTGGGGTATAACAAAATACAAAAAAAGAGGAAAAACTAGACAAGAGAGACAAGAGGTTTCTTAACTATTTTCTTCTTTAACTTTTCGACGTTACTGAGACATAGACAAAGATTTAGCCGCGTTTGAAAATTTACCTACAGACTGAGAAAACTTCGCAGTGACTAACCCGGGTGCGGAAAACTGTACCCTCTAGCGGACCAACTCCCCTGGCATGTTATCTCTCTCTATTTGGCCAATTTCTACTCTTTCCAGCCGCCTCCTTAAGCCTGGTAGAGGCTACTCTCCAAGCAGAGGTTTGGGTTTTGGGGGTATTTTTAGCGTGTTTTTAGGCTTTTTTTATCAGGGTTTCTCTTTTGCACTGATTTTTCCCCACCAAACCCAAACAAAATTAAGTGCAAAAGAGAAACCCCGATAAATGAAATGAAATGCTAAAAATACCCCCAAAACCCAAACCTCTGCTTGGAGATTAGGTAGAGGCTAGCAATGACAGCTACACTTCTTTCCTTTTCCACGTCGCTTCACACACCGTTCCTCCCTCCCGCCTTCCCCCAGCGTGGTGAATACCTCAGATTCCTGCACCCTTTCTCTCGTCCGTTTCACCTGCCAATCACCTGACGCGTGTGACCAGCCGACAGGGAGGGAGGTTCTGGCGCCACGTATTTACCGAGAACCGCGCTTTCAACACTGAGCCGCTGTAAATATCGGGCCCAGAACGCAGATAAACTGTGGAAGTCAATTTGGGAGTCTATAAAACTGCGGGGTTTCGACGCGTGACTCCTCTACTGGTTCTAGTCTCCGCTAGACTAACAACGTGGGTTTTAAAACAGTAAAATTTTAGCCAACTCAAAGTGTCAAAGAATGATTGGCCAGGGGAGTTTGGCCATAGTAGTACAGTTCATTTGTGGATCTAGCCTCTACCAGGCTTCGGGAGGCGGCTGTAAAGAGTAGAAATTGGCCAAATAGAGAGAGATAATATGCCGGGTGCGGCAAACTGTACTTTCTAGCGGACCAACTCCGTCGGCATGTTATCTCTCTATTTGGCCGATTCTACCCTTTCCAGCCGTCTCCCGAAGCCTGGCAGAGGCTACCGAGTCCATTTGCACCTAACGGACCCTAACGGTGCACACACTCCCTACTCTCTAAGCAGAGGTTTGGGTTTTGGGTTATTTTTGGCGTGTTTTCAGGCTTTTTATCGGGGTTTCTTTTTTGCACTGCAATTTTTTTCACCCAATCCAAGCCAGTCGGACCCAATTTTTAACAGCATTCTACTATCCATGACCCCCTCAGCAAGGCTACTATTTGTGCTGAATTCTATTATCCATAACCCCCTAGGAAGGCCTGTTGGAGGCTACTATTCCTCAGAAGTTACCCCCAGTCCCGGGTAACCCCCAGGCCAGACCGACTCATATTTTCCGCGGATGTTTGTTGACGTTTTCTCCCCCGTTCTGCTTTAAATGACGGCATCGGAACAGTTTAAAAGGCGGGAGTCCCGTTACACTGGGGGGGCCCACAAGAGGGTCTGCATGGGGGGATCCCGTTACACTGTGTGTGTGTGTGTGGGGGGGGCTCACAAACCCGGGAACAGTTTACAAAGGGTCTGCATGGGGGATCCCGTTATACTGTGAACTGAGGGGCCCACAAACCCGGGAACAGTTTACAGAGGGTCTGCATGGGGGGGTCCAACAAAACCGGGAACTGTTTACATTTACGCCTGGATACTTCAGAGGGTCTGCATGGGGGGGATCCCGCTGCACTGGGAGGGGGGCACAAACCCGGGAACAGTTTACTTTTACGCCTGAATACTTCACAGGGTCTGTGTGGGGGGATCCCGGCAACTAAAAAAAAGCAGACCTGCCGTTGGCTGCAAGACAAGATCAAACTGATTGGTCAGGTAGTATCCACTTGCCAGGCAGTTACAAGTTGCCACTCAAAATAAGGTGCCAGTACAAAAAAAAAAAAGATCGATGAGAAAAGTCTAAAAACATGTCCGAAATAAAACCGAAGAGACAGCCAGACAACGCTTTAAGAAGGCCGCCAACACTTAACGCTAAATTCAGGCAGGACAACAACGCTTAAACGTTGAATTTAAAACGCAGCCGGCTTTATAGAAAAATAATGGAGGGGGCGGGCGAAAAATAAAAACAGGCCTAGGCATCCTATTATGGCCCAAAATGGTAAGATAGGAGCCATGAAGTCAACACACCAGGCATGAAATAACTGTAACAACTAGGAGGAAAAGGACTGTTTTCAACTGTTCAGGGCAAAATATGAGCATTATGCAGTTGATTCTGAATTTTTATTCTTATTTGAAAATCAGAAAAAAATGAAGCGGGCGAATCCGTTAACCAAGAAATTAAATTGGTGTTGTCTAAGCCTCACAAAAAAATGTATGCAGACCCTTAGTTTACATTTCGCCCTGGCTACTTGAGCAGTAAGAGTGCTTCACCCAGGCTGTTGTACCGGCCGAGAGGAAACCCAGACCCTGTCGGAAACACGTCCTTTGTTTCCCAGCGCGATGAGTTTGCCAAAAGACTCGCTTCTGTATATCAAAGGGTTCTAAACACTCTCTTTTGTTACTCTCCAAGCTGAGGGTTAGGCTTCGGCTTACTTTTACGCGTTTTTCTCTCAACTAAAGCTGGTTAAGCCTGAAATACAAGGTTGGCTCGGGGCTGTACTTATAATTGGCAAATTCTTTCTCCTCTCTTCCTTATAAAAAGGAAGCCAATGATACCATGTATATTTTAATTAGATGCCTCTATGTATGACTGTGACCGTGCTTAGCCTAGAAACACACGAAAAGTTCACGATTCTTATACATGTACTAGAACTCGGAGGAGAATACCACCAATGGCAGACATTTTATTTTGTGAAAAGCCGATATAAAAAACAACAAAATGCCCAAAAGACGTCAAAATAAGCAAAAGCCCAAACCATGTACATGTAGTTGTAAGTACACAACCAGGGCCGTGGTCTAGGCGTATCCAGTACCATGCATATCTATATTGCTACGTTCTTGTGTTTTAATACCTCCATGTCCAAACCTCTGCTTGATAAAGAGTAGTGTCTGAATATACCAAACCGGTGTCCCGTTACCACGCCGTGTTTCCCCGACGCCCGACCACAGCGGAGATTTAATGAAATGTTCCCGGCATCACTCGTCGCCCCCTGCACGGTTCCTTACCCTCCTAACACATCGGACACACTCCACACACCGCGCTTTCTTCCGCCGCCTCTCTACAAGCCCTTACCGGACTGCAAAATTGAGCGCTGCGGTAACATTAGACGGCTTGGTTTATGTACAGTCCCAATACTTCACCCGCATCGGTGCCTTTCGGCAGGCAAATCGCCTTAACAAACCATTATATTCCGCGCTTTGAAGAAAATCCCGGCCTTAAATGTTGCTTTTGGAGTGAGGACGTCTCAATTTGGCGCACTCGAGGAAGTTGTACAAAACTTGCCAAACTTTGATTCATGCTTGGGAAAATAAAGATCAAAAGAGTTTTCAGGGCGCCGAGCGAAAGTAGTTTTTTCGCACTCACTCGGTTTTCTTTGTACACATGTGTTAAAGAGGGGGATTCGCACTTTCGTGGATCATCTGTAAGAGATCAGGCGGGTGACGGTGGGCGGGGAAAGCTCGGCCCGGCGCCGCGGAGCGTTTGTGTGGTGCACCGGGGGACGGGAGCGGGGCTGGGCGGGGGCAGGAGCGCTGCGCCCCGCCGCGTGTCGGGCCAGCTCCCGGTGACTATCAGGCGGACTCGGGCAGGGGGTTGGGTACGAAGTGCTGTCTACATTCCCTGTTGTATCCAGAACCGTGCTTTATCCAAAACCCTGCTCAGGCACGGTTCTAGATCCGTATCCATAACTGTGCCTGAGGCAAATCGGTCTTGGATGCGGTAGAGCCACTATTGCTAAAATCCAGAACCGTGTCTGATCCTAACCCTAACCCATTCAGGCATAGAACTAGCGAGGCAAGATCCTGAATAGGTATCCAGAACCGCGCCTGGGGCAAATCTACGTTCATGGATATACGGAGACTATCCAGAACCGTGCCTGATCCTAACCCTAACCCATTCAGGCACAGAACTAGATAGGCACGGTTCTGAGTACGGTATTTCCCTTGTACTTGGCACTAACACTGCCCTTTGCGTCAGAGGAAACGCGTTCAACCAAATCAAGTTATCAACTCATAATCTGAGTTTACGCTGACTCGTGGCATGTTTTGACTCGGGTATTTTTAGCCACAAGACTTCTAATATTACTTCTCGCTGAAGTAGGCATTTCAGTGGGCACCTTGTTTTGCCTTCGCGTCTTGGGAGGAAAAAAACATGAAATAATTTCTGCCACGTCTTGGTGTTAACCTTGAGACGTAATAATCACGACTACATACAGGTGAGCATACCTGGATACACGAACGTCTTCAAGACATAAGAACACTTTCACTTACTTCGTCGTCATGTTCGTTCGTGATGACCGTCTCGTTGTGTTCCATGGCGTAATAGTCGTTATCAAACACCGGGACCCCCTCCCTGTAACTCCGCACCGCTCGTACTTTGGACGCCGCCACCACGTAAACCTCGCATCCCACTGCTAGTAGCGCCAAAACGCCCAGTACTCCACAACAGTGCATCTCGGATAATGTCCACGGGAGGGTATAGAACAAGTAGAAGCCTCCGAGTCTTCGCTGCTGGTTTGCGAAACGTTGATTTGCGTTGCCCGCGCGTATCGGTGTGACCGTCCCGCGGCGCGCGTGTTTGCAGAGAAAGGAAAGTTGCGTGTTTCTGAGCCGGGCCAATCAAACGCCGGCGCCTCTCGGCTGCTCGGAATCCCTAGTCTGGTTACCAGGCTCAACAGGCGCCTGAGGCGGCTCACAATCTCAGCAAACTAGCGCTACGTATGGCTGGTGAGTAGGACAGTAGCCTGGTTACCAGGCGCCTTTCGGCTGCTCGGAAGCGCAAACTGGCGCCGTAGCCTGGTTACCGGGCTCCACTGAGGTCTCCGTCTGCTGGCAATCTCAAACTGGCTCTACGCACGGATAGCCGTGCAGTATCACGGTAGCCTGGTTACCAGGCCCCGCAGGTTGCCTTAGGCTGCTCGCGATCTCAAACTGGCGCAACGGCTACCCGGGCAGTAGCCAAGCGAATTTCGGCTGCTAGCAATCTTAAACTGGGGCTACGTAGGCTAACTGGTGAGTAGGACAGTAGTCTGGTTACCAGGCTCCTCAGGCTGCCTCTCTGCTGCTAGCAATCTATAACTGGCGCTTCGGCTACCTGGACAGTACGTAGCACTGTAGTCTGGTTACCAGGCTCCACGGGTGACTTTCAGCTGCTCGCAATCTGTCAAATTGGTGCTACGTAACCGTGCAGTAGCACTGTAGTCTAGTTTCCAGGATCCACAGAATGCCTTATGGGTGTTTTACTGATGGACCTGGGAGGGCGGACAAGTCCGGACCTGGGAGGGCGGACAAGTCCTTCCACCGTAGAGATACCTACGACAGCCTGGATGCCAGGCTAGGGTAGCATGTGCGTAACACGTCTGGCTTGCGAGAGACAAGCGAACTGCACTCTAAACAAGCCGAGATAAGGAAGTGAAAGTACGTTCACGTAATCTCAAAGCAGATCTTTCGGTGGCTGCAAGACAGTATCATTGGCCAGTACGTATCCACAAGATACCAGCACAAACAACTGGAAGTTGGTCCGATAAAAAAAACGCCTGGAAACACATTAGAAATAGGCCTAAACCTCTGCTTGCGGAGTATTAGTAAAGTGGTTCTTGTTGGAAACGGTTCAACGAGGTTCGAGAGTAGTTTTCAGGTTGGCTAGCTTGTGATTTTGTCTCTCCGCAGGATAACAGTGAGTGCCCGTGTGATGATACCGTTTGTACCATGTAATTAGCGTCTGTAATTCAGAGTCTGCAGAGGCGACGTACCAGTAGGCCTTTTGTACGGGGAGACGGCTCGGTAGTTAGCAAGACTCCAGCCACGCGGCGTGGAATAGTCTCCTCCAAGCTCCTAAGGCTGAGGCAAACAGACGAAACTCACTGTGCGAATTTCTCCGGATCGCAAAAGGCAATATATAAAAATGTAACGATCATTCCCCCACAACCTCTGCTTGGAGAGTAGTAATTAGTGTGGAGTCTACGGAGGCAAGGCTCCAGGCTCCAGGGATAGTCTCTACCAGGCTCCTAAGGCTGAGGAGAACAGACGAAACTCCAGGTCGCGGACCTTGTATTTAGTTAATCTCCAAGCAGATCCCTCTCTGTGGCTAAAAGACAGTATCAAATTGGTTGGGCAGTATCCATTAGCCAGAGAAGCTCCGCGGCCACCGACGGGTTGGTGGGGGTCAGGACAAAAAAAAAACGGCCATATATAAAAATGTAACGATCATTCCCCCACAACCTCTGCTTGGAGAGTAGTAATTAGTGTGGAGTCTACGGAGACGACGTGTCAGAAGGCCTTTTGTGCGGGCATTGTGGCTGGGAGACAGGCGGGTAGTTAGCAAGGATCCAGCCACGCGGGATGGCTCCTACCGTCGCTACATAATTCATGGAGGTTAATTACCGTCGGCGCGATTTGTCGCAGTCTCTCACAGGCTTCTAAAGATCCCAGGCTCCTAGGGCTGGTGAAAAAAAAAATGAGTCGAAATTCGCTGCGCAAATGTTGGGGAGGCTCGAGCCTAATAGGGACTAATCACTGTCCGCGCGACTTACTTTTTCATATAACTAGCTATGAGCCCGAAGGGCCGCGCGACCCAGGCCCTTAATTCGGGCTCATAGCTAGTTATGTGAAAAAGTAACATGAAACTTGCTGTACCAATACATGCCTGACGATGGGAAGCCTAGTACCGGTGGTACATTTTATGGAGGCTAATCATCGCCTGCGCGACTTGTTGTAGTCTCTCAAAGGCTTCTATGGCTTATTATTACTTACAGGGCTCGTTATCAAAACTTACTAACGTTACATGTAGTAAGGAGAAACTCGCTGTACCAATGGCCATTTTGACTACTAGTATTTTTGTGATCATAAAACCGTTTCACACACAGGCAGAAAGCAAACACTCCATTGGCCTATTTCCGATGTACATAATTTATCGGCGGGAGTTCATTATCGCCTGGCGGCGTTACGCTAACAGACTGCTAATGAGGCGGACAAAAGCCGGGTAATTATCGGGCTGTGATAGCGGGACAGGGCGGGGAAGTGGGCGGGGGAGCTCTGCTGGGGGGCGGTGCCAAGGCCGGGGCACGGACTCGGGCACTGGCGGCTGGACTAGCCTCTACCAACATGTAATCTTTACTCCATTTGGCCAATTTCTACTCTTTCCAGCCGCCTCCCGAAGCCTTGTAGAGGCTAGCTGGATCTACTATTTTGCCGAAGTTGACTGTGAAAAACCCCTTAGGAAGGCCTGGTGGAGGCTATAATTATGATAAGGCGTGTCCAATCCATTAGTGCTGCCCCTCCCCACGGCTGCCAATGTGGGCTCGTCCTGCTGCGAAAACTGGGAGATGTACAATGCTGTCTGGGTATTACTTGTACAAAATGTACTAGTAATCATGGTAATAATAAGTCTTTTTATTATCATGTAGTAATGTACTTGCGAATAGCGCGCGGTATAACTTCAATAAGATATTCAGAACCTTTACAAACCGCCAGAGGTCCCCACTGCACTGACAAAACTTAACAGGCTATGATCGACACATAAATAATGCAGGACGAGGAAATAAAACGTTTTTCAAACCACAGTACTCATACTCTTTCATACTTCAGGCTCATTCTCTAGACATAGCTTTTTGTCTCATTTATTTAGTACGTAAATTTATTTTCACTGGAAAACGTGATGATTAAAAAGTCGTGATATGTCTTTCTCTAATAGTTATCCCCCTTTTTTTCATATCAAAAACTATTAAATAAATGTGATAAATAATCAAGTCTCATTCTCTTGGCCAATTATTAACCCAATGTTTTTCTTCGGGGCCAAGGAGAGTCGATTGGTCACTAACCAGTTGGCCCTCGTATACTGGTTGGGGATTACACAGTAGTATAGAAACAAACTTTACTCAAACCCACGAAAAAATAACAGCTCGGGAGCTGAAGTAAACACCGCGCGTCACGCATTAAGTACGACAATAGTATCAGACTTACAGTATTACTTAAAGCCACTAGTGTTACTTGCCGTTCTTCACACCTTGTTTGGACGGCACACGGGAGGTTACATGAGAAGCTCGTTAACAAAGGGACTGAATTCAGACTCGCCATTCTCTGTCGACTGGTTGTCAACACATGAGAAGGGGGTAAAATAGACTGGCCATGCTCCGTGGGCTTCTGTCAACACACGGGACGTCAATAGAGGCGTGGTTAGGCGCCGCCTTATTGTGATGTCGTTATGACAATGACCTGACCTTTCCACAGGTACGTGAGACGGTGTGACGTTACAGGTTAGTGCAGCCTGTGGGGGCTTCAGTAGGAGGGTGTAATCCCGGGGTCCGGCCACGGTTTTCCCCGGTAAAGCACAGGAGAAGGACGACTTTTATCATGTAGCTTTCGAAGCGTAATTCCGTATCTGTATAGCCGGTATAACCGCCTTTGTGTGTGAGGTCTTCTTGTAGAGGAAAGAACCAACCGGCAAAGTTCTGTGTAAGATCGTCAAAACTTGAACCAGGTCGCCGCTAACTCGGGGCCACGGTTGGGCCGTAAATCGGCGGGGCCCGGAGGCAGGGGCGCGACGTCGCTACCCCGGCCCCGCCAAGTCTTTTCGAACGGTCCGCGGCAGCAGAGAAAACTGACGCTCTAAAAGGAAAGTTTTCGAAAGGAATTGACGCGCTCAGGTCAAGGAAGAAAGGGAGAAACTTCAAGACTTGATCTAGGTCGTCGCCAACTTTTCTACCTGCTGACATAAACGTAAGTTCAAACATTTTCCCTCAGTGGTTTCCTTTTCTAACAATTAACACCATTGTGTGGGTGCTTCAGTCCTAAAACATTTTATTCATGCTCATGGTTTATATGTTGGCGTGTCTTTTTATGACTTGCATTCAGTCACAACTACTACTAGTACTAGCATGGAACAGGACGACGTTTACTGAACATTATCCTAGCGGTGAAATACCCACCCACCACGGGCCCCCGTTACTGGGCCCCAGTATACACAAGCGCAACGAGACCCTTAGTTACACCTGCAGTGTTTTGTTTACGGACACCAACTTTCTCCATTTCCGGCACATTCCGCATTGAAATGTGTTCACCAGGTTATGAAATAACTAAAATGCAACACGGTGTCCTGAATAGAAGATTATATATTTATTACCTTCGCCAAGGTGATATTTTCGTAGCGTTTGCGTGTATTTACCGTCGACAAGGTTATGTTTTCCGTAGCGTTTGTGTGTATTAACATTCGCCAAGAATATGTTTTTCATAGCGTTTGTATGTGTGTGGATGTGGGTATGTGTATGCATGTGGCTTAGCACGATAACTCAAGAAGCGTTGAATGGATTGTCATGAAACTTGGTAGGTGGGTAGGTGTACATATGTTGATAAGACCTAGAAATGATCAGATTTTGGGGGTTCCTGGCGGCTTGTTCAAATGATGGTACTGCAGCGGAAGTTCCGGTTTTGATATCTCGCGATCTGCACATGCCAGGGTCACGAATTTTGTTTGGTAGATAGCTCCTGTGCTCGTGGAGACGTAACATTAGTTTAGTCTAGCCTCCCACGGACGGAATGGAACCTTCTCTCGGCGGCTATGTAGGATGGCCGGCTATATCAAGATAACGCGTTAAAAACTCTTCCCCACCGCCGCGGGGCCCGCACAGGAGGCTAAGTTTAGTCCCCTCACGGGCAGCTTGTCTGGGAACGACAGGAGCGGAAAATGTACAAAAAAAGCCGCCAGGGGCCTCAAAATCTATTCAGGTCTCATTAAGACTTACCCACGTACCAAGTTTCTTGACAATGCGCATAAAGCTTCTTGAGTCATGCTGTTTACAAACAAGCGGACAAATGCTACTAAAACATAACCTTCCTGGCGAAGGTAATAAACATCTCCGGCACGACCAAGCTGCCATTAATGTCCATAGGAAAAAATGCAGAGATTTTCCAAATTTGTTGAAGCTAGTCTTCATACGTGTACATGTAATTTGTTATTGTCATGGAGATTAATATGCTTTTATTGCTTGGACTTTGCTAGTAATTGCCAGTACAACGGCCTAGTATCCATCGATTTTAGGGTGTGTTTGCTTTCGGTAGAATTTTTTAAGCAGAAATATTTGGGTTTAGTCCATGCGGATGCTCGATGGAGTCACAGTTTCTTACTCTCAAACATGGGGATAGGATTAACTACAGCTACATAAATAAGCTGAGATCTAATGTTAATTTCTGTTTAGGCAATGTTGTTCTCTATCTTAGTAAGCAACCTTTTTTTTTAATTTTGGGGAAACTATTCAAATCTAATATTAAAATAGCTTTCCGTGATGAAAAGTATACACAGTCAAGCTTGTCTAAGACGAACACCAAGTGCTGTTCTTACAAAAAAGCATGGCGATAAGACAAGGCATAGGGTTTCGTGGTCCACTGCTTTTTGTTATTATCATTATTTATTAATGTCATTGGTTAGTTTGTTTTTTTTTTCTTTATTATTATTGCCATTATCATTATTTACTGTATCCTAATGTTACTGTATGTGACTGTTGTGTTTTGTTGTGTAAAACAGGGCCCCGTTGAAAAGAAGTGCAATCACTTAATTGACCACCCTGTATTAAAATGACGGAAAATAAATAAATAACAAAATGGACCGGGGAAAAGGGGTTACGATGGCCAGATGGTAGCACGATGGATAGGTGATCGCTTCAACCTTTGACTCTAATACAAATTTCATTTGAAGCACAGAAAATATCTAATATTACCCTCTCCACTCCACAGCTCACCTGCAGCCGTCAGGATGGGGGTTGACCTGTGCACCTACAGGGCCCGGATAGGCTGCTTCAGGAACCCGGCGTTTGGCCCCCTGTGCTGCTGGCAGTCATGTTTGCTGGTGTGGATGGTCATCTCACAACTCATGCTGAAGCTTGCAGGGGATGTGGAGGAGAATCCTGGGCCCAGCCAACAGTAAGTATTAGAAACCATACCTTGTCATGTTAGACCACTTTGCAACATGTAGGTGTAATTAATGTAAATCTTGATTGTGTATTTAATGTAATTCTAAAATGTTCTCTGTTTTATTTTTGCAGTTTTTCGTTGACCACTTAATCACAAAATCATGTCATTGACATTATAAATGTGTTTTATGAAGTACATGAGAAATGTTTCATTTAGTCCGGTAACCGGCTAGGGTGGGCTTGCCGAGGTTTTGGCGGGAACGCGCGTGCTGCCAGGGTTTAATTTAGCTTAAAATACGAACCTGGCAGGGGTTATTGCCAGACTGTGCTTCGCTGTTCATTACTTTCAACAAAAAGGTCATGTAACATCTCTATTGTGTTATATAATATAAGTATAGGTAGCTCTAATGATGCTTTTGACATAATTAGATGACAATTATGTAAATCAGGATCACATTTCCATAATTAATGAGGAGATTCTATAAAAGTGCTGTGTTCTATGATAAGACTATTCACATTTGTGACATGTGACTGAGAACAAGAGGGACAGATACAGTATTGAACATGTAATCGAAGACGTAATTTGCATAATTAATAACAAAATGCATAGTGGTATCTGCCGGCAATTTCATACTTGCCGCATTTGGAAGTTAAGTAAAGGTAAAAATCATTAAAATTAGATTATTCAAATCAAAACCTCATTTGCATAATTCATGAGGAAGTGGTAGAATAGACTTTGTAAGATAAGACTCTCATTGGTTGGAAAATACGATCAACTGACGTTATTCATACAAATGAGGATTTTTAAAACTTTCAGGTTTAAAAACAAGGTGAAGCCAAAAGAATGGGACATGATGGGGAAAAGAACTCTCTTGACACTGGACTTGTCTTGTAAATATGATTTTTCAACTGGTAGTTCTATCAACCCTCTGGCCCAACTACCCGAGGAGGTTTTTGAACTTAAGGAATTGGAGGCTTTGGATCTGACAAACAACGAGAACATTGATCTCTCCGATCAGCTGACCAGACTAGACTATCTAAAACTGCTGTGTTTAGATAGATGTAACCTCGACACAGTTCCGGCTGCCGTGATGAAACTTCCGCAGTTAGAAATGCTGATCCTCAGTGACAACTGGAACATCACCCTGCCGGATGACATGTCTGGTCTCATCAACCTCACGGTCCTGGTCTTAGACAGCTGTAACCTGGATACATTGCCACCTGTAGTGCTGAAACTGTCAAACCTACAGGTGCTGGATATAAGTGCGGACCGCAATTCAATATTGAAAATCTCCCTACCAGATGCGTTGCCTAAACTGAACAAGTTGAAAGTGTTGAGACTACGTTTCGGAAACCTGGACACCGTTCCCCCGGCAGTACTGAAACTCCCCCAGCTGGAGGAACTGGACCTCAGCTGGAACAGTGGGATCCGCCTGCCGGATGGGCTGACCGGACTCACCAACCTCCGGGTACTGAAACTAGCGGGAACAGGCATGAAGACAGTTCCTCCGGTAGTGTGGAGACTGACTCAGTTAGAATGGCTGGACCTGAGCGGTAACCAACTACAGACGTTACCCGCAGAAATCGGACAGCTCGCTAGCGTCAAACACTTGGGTCTGTGCCTCTGCAAGCTGCGCACACTCCCACCTGAAGTGGGGGGAATGATACAGTTAGAATGGCTGGACCTGAGCCGTAACCAACTACAGATGATACCCAGAAAAATCGGACAGCTCACTAATGTCAAACACTTGGATCTGTCCGACTGCGAGCTGCGCACACTCCCACCTGAAGTGGGGAGACTGACACAGTTAAAACGGCTGAACCTGAGCCATAACAAACTACAGACGTTACCCGCGGAGGTTGGACAGTTCAGTAGCGCATGTCGCCTTGACGTTATTGGAAATCCACTTATAAAACCACCAGCTGAAGTTTGCCGTCAGGGGATCGATGCTATCAGACAGTACTTTGACGAACTTGAACGCTCTGAAGAAGCCGTATCCGCTCATTTGAAAGTTGTCGTCTTGGGAGAGACAATGGCGGGTAAAACAAGCCTGGTACAGACGCTAAACAGTGGCAAGTCTACCCTGACAGAAGAAGAGGACCGCACACACTGTGTAGAGATAACTCAGTGGGCACCTACGGACAACATCACGTTTGAAGTGTACGACTTTGGCGGCCATGACATGTACCATCTCACTCATCAGCTCTTCTTGACCCAAGGCGCCTTGAACTTGTTGACAGTAAATCTCCAAGAATACAGATGTAGCGAAGAGTGTTACACGCAAGCCGTGGGGTTCTGGCTGGACACACTGAATGCCCGCGTGCCGGGGGCGGTGGTTACCATAGTGGGTAGCAAGATGGACTTGTGCAGCAGTACAGAAATAGAGAAGAAAACTAAGGACATCCAAGA
>NW_017804675.1:0-61214 GCF_001625305.1 Branchiostoma belcheri | reverse complement strand
GTGGGGTTCTGGCTGGACACACTGAATGCCCGCGTGCCGGGGGCGGTGGTTACCATAGTGGGTAGCAAGATGGACTTGTGCAGCAGTACAGAAATAGAGAAGAAAACTAAGGACATCCAAGAAAGATTCACACAGCAACATGCATTTTGGCAACGTACCATACAACAGCAAATAGACAAGTTACAAGGTTCGGCCAATGGTGGGACCGATCGGGGTGAAATAGCGCAGCAGATAGAACGTACCCGGCAGCTGCTGACACGCCCGCTGCGGCTTACAGGCGTGCACTGCGTCAGTTCGGCAGAACCATCATCTGGGCTGGACTCACTAGTGGCCCACATAATGGACACAACAAACAACACGGACCTGTTTCCAACCCTTCGAAGAATACTTCCAAAAACATGGGTGGAGTTTGAACGGCTGCTGCGCAACTTGCGTGACAAGGGGACCGAGGAACATCAGTCTGCAGAATCGACTTCTTATGGCGAAACACAAACTACACATAGTAACGACTTAAAATGGCTGACGCGAGAAGAATGTCTTCAGCAAGGGCAGCTTGCAGGTCTCACGGCGGACAGACTGGAGTCAGTCCTGTCTTACCTGCAGCAGGTGGGAACCATCCTCAGGTACACGGACATACCGGAACTCAAGGATCTCATATTTCATGATCCATCGGGATTGATAGACGTAATGAAGGAACTGTTTCATCACGACTTGATGAAGGTTTTCAAGAACACAAATCCACGTCTCAAGGACTTCTCGAATACAAAGTTGAAAAAGGTTCGGAAAAACTTGTCCAGCCGAGGCTTTCTGCCGAGAGAGGTGGTAATCGGCTTGTTAGGACCACATGCCAGACCGGTAGGAAACGTGGATGTGATCACTAACCTGATGGAACATTTCGGCTTGTGCTACACGGAACGGCCCAGAGAGACCTCAGTACCAGTGGGATACTATATCCCATGGTACATACAGGAGGAAAGACCAGAGGCTATAAACAGGGATGTCACCGGACAGGAATCCACTGTAACGTGTGAGCTGACCCATTTCTGCCCGCGGGGACTGTTTGAGCGATTGAGCGTTGTGGTTAACAAACTCATCAAGACCCGACAGGACTGGAAAGACGTTATTGTGGCTGTTAGAGATAGTCTTCCCGTGATTGTTTACCGCGAGATGAAACACGAGCACGTTAACATCGTGGTGAAACTCACCGTCCAAGCAGTCCAAGGAACGGAGATGATTTGGGCCGTCATCGATCCACTGAAAGACAAGCTGTCTGCACTTCTAAAGGAGTGGCCTGGATTGCTTTACCGTCTGGTGTATTCCACGTTTACTCAGCAAGGTCATCATCATCATACTCAACAAGGTAAACAGAAAAGTAAATTTCTGAACTTTCTGTATACTTTGTCTTTGATATTGGATATTGAATTGCAGTTGTGTCGAGTTTATGATCTTGATAATGATTTAGTGAACATTATAGAATGTTTATGCATAAAATACAGTAGTATCCGTGGTTTAAAGGTGTAATTCTTTTTTTTCACCTGCCAGGCGACCAGCAGATGTTGGCATGTTCGTCCAACATCCCCACGTTTATTCAGCAAGGTCATCATCATTATACTCAACAAGGTAAA
The DNA here is from genome assembly GCF_001625305.1 of Branchiostoma belcheri. Taxonomy (NCBI): domain Eukaryota; kingdom Metazoa; phylum Chordata; class Leptocardii; order Amphioxiformes; family Branchiostomatidae; genus Branchiostoma; species Branchiostoma belcheri. Next base: position 59,589 of record NW_017804675.1, on the reverse strand, counting down.
CAGGGAGGTGAGTAACTTTCTGAACTTTATGTATACTTTGTCTCTGTTATTGGAGATTAAGTTGTAGTTGTGGCAGTAGTATCCATGCTTCAAAGGTGTAATTATTTACTTGACCTACCAGGCTACCAGCAGTTGTTGGCATGTTCGCCCAACATCCCCACGTTTCCGGTAGGACCGCGCGGCTGCACAGTTCAGCACAGCGGCGTGACACTGGAGTTTCCTGCAGGCTGTGTTAGAAGCACGCGGTTCATCTCTGTCGAGGTAAATCCTTCTCGTCTTGCGAATTCTTAAAATTTTCTGTGTATAATATTTATGATATGGTCTGTATGATATGATATGTATGATTGGGTCTGCGACGGAACAGAACAACCTGGCGGGTCATGTGCATGTCTGCAGTCGCCATGCATCAGTTCCCGATGCCCGCGTAGTACGATTGATTGATGGCCTGCTTGCACTGAGTCATAATATTTTCCTGTTCCTATCATTGCAAGTTTTCCATGATCAGTCTTAATCTACACATGTACACTCAGGTTGAAGCCGTACCAGTTAACGAGGACGTCCGGACTATGTTTACGGCCTTTTCCGCCGTCCTGACAGTGGAGCAGGACTTCCCACAGCGGTTCCTCCGGCCCGTCACAGTCAGCCTGCCCTGGGTTTGGACACAAACTGGACAGAAGGACGAAGAGACACGAACGGTGGTTTTGCACTATGACCGGGACGAAGGCTGGACAGTCTTCCCAACAAAAACTCACGAGGAAGATGGTGGCATCAGGTTTCAGACAGATCACTTTGACGGGTATGTTCACAGGCTTGTGGCTTCTATATTTGTATTATATGTTGACGCATTGTTTCACACTTTCTTATTCTGTTCTTTATAACCCTGTAATACACCAGCATCCAGGCTGTGAGGAGATCTATGAGTTAATTCCCAACAATACAAATGCTTAGTTTTGCTGATTACATGTGCACTTTTATGATTTTACTTCAGATATTGTGTGATAGAAGGTCTTTTGAGCCGCATCAAAGACATTTTCAGCAGGATCTGGAGTAACTACATAAACGATAAAGTCCTATTATTCCATGGAAACCAATCACGATGCGTAGGGCTGACTCATATTCTTCAATCATATTTTGCTAACTCAAGGCAACTGCGAACAATTGTACATGTGCTTCCGTTTGTGAATTTCCATCGGGACCAATGTTTCATTATGTTTTACCCATTTTCATTTCATATAGCTACTGGGTGGTAAACATTCTGCAAACCTGCGGTAGAAGCCTAGTTAGCTGGTGCCAAGAGACCTGGAACGGCCACATTGAAGATAAAGTCTATATCATTGTCACACCAGAAGTTAACATTCTTCCCGAACGAAACTTGCATCTCATCTGCCTTCAAAAAGGCGACAACATTAGTGACTTTTTCACAACAAGTAACAATACATTTGCGTCTCGAATGCGGCAACGAGTGGTTCTTCAAAAGGAGCAAAGGGTGGAGGTGGTTTTCAGTAATGATGAAGACGTGGGTACCGACCCTCGGGACGCACATGAGGGTGAAACTAAGGTCTTATATAGATCTACTAGTACTAGTAGTACAAGGCTCCGGGTTAGACTGAGGGTGAAAGACGGTGTGGAGCAAAAAGCTGAATATGAAGGAAAAGTTATATTCATAATCCGGGACGCCTCAAGTGGAGCGACAGTGCAAGAATTCGATACCGTTGTAAAATTGCAGCGACCTGATTTTCTGGGTAAGCATGCTGAAATGTACTCTCTACAATTAAGTTCATGGGTCATTACCATATAGCTTTGAGGCCTTTAACATGCCATTGCTTTAACGAGATTAGAAGCAAATCGTAGAGCTTTTTGATGGAAAGAGCTCTATCAAGGTTAGATACTAAATACACCTAACTTTAGTAACGCAACAATAGTCATTATATGTCTATACAATCTCACTGTAAAATGAAGTTGATGTAAAGAATCGAACTGGTATAAGTCCCTTACAAGAGTGATAATATGAGTTTTTATTGTCTTCCTCAGAATCAACGCCAACGCCAGCTTCTACTGAAAACAGTGAGGAATTATTAAGATAATACACAGCCATGTATTATGTTTATGATTTTGACAGCTAGGGGCAGTCACTGTGGTTATTTATCAATAGTGACATCCAAATACCGACAGAAACGTTTATAAGATATCATATAGGAGGATGACTTCATTGCTGCGTCATTGTATGGGGCCCGCAAGCCCTTTTCCGTAGAGCGTAATCGGCCGTTTTAATTCTACCTAGAGCGTAGACGGACCGCTCCAATTCAACGTAGAGCGTAATCGCCGCATTTTGCGTAGAGCGTAATTCGCGTTTTAATTCTACGTAATGCGTTGTAGCCACTTGGAATTTATTGCAAAGCGTAATCGAGAAGTTTCCGAATTCAGCGTAGAGCGTTGTCAGGACCCCCCCCCCCTTGCAGGCCCCCATTGTAGTCTTCAAATTTATTTGTATGTATGACTGTCACTCATGGGGTGGCTCATATCTCATGTATTATCATCCGCAACCTACGGATAAAAGGTGTATTCATAATGTCGTCTTTGTAACTTTTGTTTTTCACCAATGAATATTGACTTTCCAAATCTGTGTGCTTCTTTATAATCACACAATTAATCGTTAGAACTTTAAACAAATCGAAATAGACAGCGGCATTTATTGATTTTAGAAAATATGGTTAGACTGAAAAACCACGGTTCTGCATTATTAAACTTCATTACTGTCTTTGCTCTTGCTAACCTACAGGTCCCAGATTACCGATAATCCTGTTGATCAACGACGAGTATGGAACTTCCAAGGGAGGAATTTCTACCATCAACTGCCAGGCGAGCCAAATCCTGCAGGACAAGGCAGTCGTGTACGCCACAGTCCTACAGCTGAATGTACCTAAAGAAGACCAGGAGGCAGCAGACAGAGACGGCGTCAAGCTGATAAAGCCAGTACAAATAGACAAGGAGTCGGTGCCAACACTAGACTGGCTTACTAAGTACCACAGCGTCCACTTCCCAGACCTTCCTAAAGACGTCACCTGCATCATCGGCCACGCTGACATCACAGATATGGCAACGCATAACATCCACAACGAGTACTACAAGGACCAGGCAGATCTCATCATGTTCACCCACGTCATACCCGAGGATACAGAGTACTACAAGGGAGGCCGGAAGGCCATGAAAGCACGGGACAAAGAGAAGGACATGCTTGATAAAGTAGACAACGCAAAGGCAGTTTTCTCGGTAGGCAAGCGGATCTACGACCACTGCAGCACCAAGTACAAGGGAGAGAAGAAACCACAGAATCACCACATCTTCCTCCCGAAGCCATCCAAGATATTTCTGGATGCCGACGTGAGTCCCGGAGGAGGGGAAAAAGTTGTACTGTCCATCGGCAGGGTGAGGAACGTGGAGAAGCTGAAAGGTCATGACCTCGCTGGACAGTCCCTGAGGGAGGTGATAAAGATAATCAAGAACGCCCGTTGGTGTGTCCGCGGCATCAGCGAGGACGACTTTGAGACAAGCCAGAAGATTCTGGAAGACGCCCTGAACAGTCCCGACCTGAACCCAACCCTGCTGCCGTACGGGACCCAGGAGGACATCAGGGACGACATGACGATGGCCCACCTGGTCCTGATGCCGTCCCGCTCCGAGCCGTTTGGGCTGGTTGGCCTGGAGGCCATCGCCGCTGGCATCCCCGTACTCATCTCCGACAAGACCGGCTTGGCAGAGATGATCACCGACCTGATTGATCAGGGGAAACTCAGCGCAGAGCACAGGCACGTCATCGTGGAGACCAGCGTGAACGACCGCGATCGTGCCGGAGACGCAAAGAGGTGGGCAGACCGAATCGTGGACATCCTCGAGCATAACGACGCGGAGTTCGAGAAAGCCGCCAGGTTCAAGCGGGAGCTCGTGGCGTCCAGGTACTGGGAGGAATCCCACAATGCCTTCCTGCAGGCCTGCGGCATCACGGCTGCAGAAGCAGATCAGTAGGGGTCAAGGGGCAACAGTGGACGCAGCGGGCGCAGCAATCAGGGTGCTGAGAAGTTTAGGGGCTTGATAATGAAGGGCTAGGAGACGGCCATGGCCTCTATAGAACGCTGGCCAGACGTAAAGGAAAAATTAAAGGCAATATTACGTGTCCGCGGCGTCTGCGCTGAAGATTTCCCAGCAAGCAAAGGAATCATCCAAGCCAACATTGTGAAGGATCCGGACACATTCTAACTCACTTCCCTAAAGTACGAGGCACGGGAAGAGATGGACTCGGACTTCGGAGAAGCGTACCTGGTCCTGAAGGCGTCACGGACCGGGCTGTAGATGGTGGCCGTGAAGTCAGGTGTCAACGTCAGCAGACCTTGTGTACAGACCAGCCAGACTGTCCGGTATGTTTATATGTCATTATCAGTAGAAAGTCTTTTATATTGATCTTGGTACATGTACTCCCTAATAAGTAATCATATGATAATATTTAAGCTTTATACCTTGTAAATACTTTATAGTTCAAGTAAATGTTTCGTTACTTCGTTTCTTATCGTATACTACTTAACAATGGCTTTATCCCTTATAACTGATTCATTTTTCAGTATTTGCAGTTGTTGGGCTTGGACCATCTCTGACCCGAAGTAGACCGTCTCAGCAAGAAAATGTAAGTAGAAACAGTAAATACATTCATAACGACAATCAGCTACCACTCGTGAAACATGTCTCGTAGATATAGTTTATCGACCCAGTCTGAGCACAATCATTAATGCTTGCACTGCCTAATTCATGCAAGTCTGCCTTGTGGATTCCCCATTTCAGCACCAGGGACACCGACTAAGGATATCGTTCAAGCATAGAAACAAATAGTCACGATTCCGGATACAATAGGGCAAGTAAATCTGACGCTTTCCTTTCATTCCCCAGGTAGCAGACGTGAAAACCCAAATCCAAGAGTACAAGCAGCAACCGGAAGTGACGCACACCCTACGCAAGAGGCTCTACTTCTTCCCTCCGGCTGCATTTGACCAGTATTAGAATCCTTAGCTTCAACTTTCACATTTTCACAGTGTTACAAATTTAAAGACATACATTTCACAATTTATAACAGATGCTCTAAAGCAACACGTATGTAGTCTTCACAGAATTTCTATGCAAACATAATCCAGTGCAGAACAATGATGTCCGGCCTTTTACAGTGTAACGAAGGACTTTGTTGAAGATCCTTGCTGTAACAATGACCTACATTGTTCAATCCATAACAGATGCTATAAATCAACACATATTGAGTTTTCACAAGATGTCCAGGCAGACATGATCCCGCTAGCCACGAGAATATTACTAGGACATTTCCCAAACTGAAATACCATGTGTCAGGCACGTCCTGGTAGTTTAAACTGGTCAGCCACAGTTATGTCAGAGGGGATGGACACATCGCTACTGTGTAGCATTGAAAGCTCCCTATGGGAGTATAGTAGCTTATTGAAATGATTGGAATATTTTGCTACAGTTTTGTAGAACATTTCTACATTTTCCTCAACCTGTGTACATGTAGCATTGTTCAAATCTTTGTGGCATGTTGCTAACTTTTTGTGCACCATTTGGACGCAGTAAATACAAAAGACGCTTGAAATTTTAAGTCGACGAGGAAAAGATATAAGGGTAAGGTTATTTTCAAGTTTATGTATGTAAATAATGAATAACCGTCAAAAGATGTTATATCTGTGCTGCAGGTAATGTAGTATTCCAGAGAGACTTTTTGGTCTTCAATAAATCTGTAAAAACGTACTTTGAGTGACGTTTGCTTACTTCTGACTCTTTCTTTGTTGTTTAAAGGACTTAAAGTTAACTTAGCCGCCATTTTCCAAAAGATGGCAGTGCTTGACCCCGTACATTTCAACACATCAGCGGATATTGCTCCGACACCCCCGCACGCCAGTGGAATCACCCGATGACCCGGCAATTCGCTTCCTAGTTCATGTCAATCAAAACAATGAAAAGTGGTCCACGTCAAAGGGTTGCAGCTTAAAAAGTTAAAGGTTGTTTGCAGATCGAAAGTTGTAGCTGTTTGGAATATTAAGTTAAGGTGCACGGTAGACCATCAGCTGTGTTAAAGAGTTGAATGACAGCAAGCAAAATCCCGAGATTTAAACCCAAGTACTGTAAGTCTACAAATTTCCGCGGTATATTTAGATTCGCGGAATTCGCGGGGACCTTTGTACCGCGAATCTATTTCCCCGCGAATATGTTTTGCGTAAGTGTGCCCCCCTCCCCACATGCATTCACGAGGGCCGATTCACGACGGTAAGCGAAACACTGAAACAACACACGCGATCCACAAATCACTGCAAATCAACTTTATTCTCCGCAAATGTATGTATGTTGAGTACCAAATTTTTTTTAAGTTATACTGATATCAAAAATAATATGAGACACCGAATCGCGATACTGCAGCACTGGCCGTGTCAAACGTGCACCGCCGGACAAAAATCTTTGCGTGCAAAGCGCCGGCCATGCGCGCGCGGGCACTTGAAAATTGCGGGCACATCGGGCAAATCTGCAAATATTTTTATGAAAAATAGAACTGCCGCTATCTGGGAAATGTTAGTTGATTCTCTTTTGCACCCTGCTATGCGGGCGTTTTTTTTCTTCTTGTTTTGCTGGATAGAAACGCTACCGTGGGCCTACAAAACCGAATGCGACCTTTGCATACTTCCGGGATCAAAATCTTGCCGAAAACGGCATAAATTTGCTTTATATATATAATAGGAATATATATTTTCCCGAAAGATTCTTTTGCGCCGCATTTTAGGGGATGAGCCGGGACACGAACTTTTATTATTTTTAACATTCACATTACAAGTTCTTCTTGGAATGGCCAAGGAGAAATCGCGAATCTAAAAATACCGCGGATTGTACATTTTCCCGAAACCGCGAACTTTAGGCCCCGCGAATCTAAAGAGACTTACTGTATGTTGTTCTTGATGAGGCTTAAAGTTATCCTCCAGTTAAAAAGTTACTAGTATACTGCATGCAATAATCGGTGCGGCTGCTGGTGGGGTCTTTGGCGCTCCTGAGTACTTGTGTTTGGATGAGGCGTGGGGCCAAAGACATATTGACTGACATAAGATATCATAGACAACACTGTATGTGTTAAACTACGCTAGCTTTACAACTCCATCAGCGAGGGAACCCGAGGAAACATTACAAGAACACCATCGTTAAAGGAAAGGGGTAAAACTGCCCTGGGTTACAAATACAAACAGTGCGAGTTAAATGCACAAAGTGTCTCTCTTGACATATTTTGAAAGCTATCAGACGCTTCGAGTAGCATTTACTACTTTTCGTCAATGACTGTCTCCTTTCGGAGACCATTTAAAAATTCCCCAACTGAAGCGTCACTGATCTCTAGAACTTTCCACTACAGCCAGAAGTTATCAGATGCACGTACTGAGGTTGACTTCTGTATGACGTCAGACATACCCTGTCGGACGTTGACCGGACAGGTAACTTTGCATGAACCTCCTGCCTTATTTGGTCATGATGTAGACTACACCTGCTACGCCAGAGGAGTTCAGCAAAATTTTCACGGGACAGAAAGGGTTTTAGTTTTAAAACGTCCAGATGTTGTTTAGGGGTGGACAAGAAGATAGTGTTTTTTGAAAAACCATTGGATAGACCGGTGATCAGTGGGATATCTAATATTTAAGATAGAAATTGGTACAAATCTTGTCATCCCATCTAGAAGCACACATGCTTGAAGAAGTACTAAAAAGCCAAGGAAAGAAAATAATTCCCATGCATCCGAAAATCTTCACGATTTGAAGGTCTCTCGTATCGGGTTTCAACTCTGCCCAGACTGCCGACAGTCTTGTGATGTTTGCGGTTTGAAGTCCACAAGTTATTTTTGCCGCTCGGTGCAAACAAGTCGGCCCACCTGGAGGTTTTATCGGCATTTTTGATTGACAGGTAATATAACGACAGTTTTCCTCACCATGGTAACGGCGCCATGTTATATAGCCGGGTCGTGCCGCTGTGGGCAGTTCGGCGGGCTCCGGCCCGGGCCGGCGGACGGAACAGGCACGAGGGGGACGCGCTTTCTCACGGACTTAGTTTGGTCTTGTCTGGGGAAAAATAACAATTAGGAAGGTCTGTTGGAGACACTCGTGCCCTCCAGCCCTACTTTGTGTGTAACGCGCTTTCTCACGGACTTACTCTGGTCTAATGTCCGGGGTAAAATAACACTTAGGGACGCCTGTTGGAGACAAGAGGAAACTCGCGTCGAGACTGCCAGACTTACGTTGTGTTGTAACGCACTTTCTCGTGAACTTATTCTCCTTCAAGCGGGCCGTTTTGCACGCTCGTAGGATTTCCTTATTGGAGATAGTAACCAGGACTATTTCCTCGCTGGAAACGTTGATTGGACCTTTGTCGACGCTACCTCACAGAGAGACATATTGTATCAACACACTGTCGACTTTGTGAACTTTCTCACCTCAACTTCTCACATCTTCCTGACTGCTGTACACAAAACGTGAGTACGTGGCCTGTTTACATTTATAGTATTGTGTTGCGCACTAAATATCAATGTGTCATAAAATTGTCTTGGAACGATATCGATCAGTGCAGCAATTATTTTGATAACGCAAATTCGTTTTTTTGTGAAGCTGGAATCTAGGCTTGATGATCTTTGTGTCGGTAGACTTTGATGAGCTTATAAGGCATAGGAAAGAATGGTGAGACCATAAAATTTTATCTATTGCCAATTTAACCCTCTGAAACGTTACGTCATGCATTTTAAGAATTAAGTATTTGAAAAAACAGAGTGACAGTTTTTTTACCCGTCGTTACAAGAAAAAAAGAAGAAACGGGTCCTGGAGACAGCCCTGGTCTCGAAGCATGTCACTTCTACATTAAACTTTGCTTGTTTCACCATTTTGGCCGAAAAATTAATAAAGAGACAAATAGAATCGTAGAATCGGAAAACAACATTTGTCCTAGCTATAGGCATTCTTCCTATCCTCGGCTAGTCAGGCTCTTTTGTCAGTTCCCAGGGACCCTCTTATGTGCAACGCACTTTTGCCTGTGCAGTAACTTGTACGAAGGACCAAACGTACACACTCCACACCCTCCGCATAAACTCCGCAGAATTTTCTGCATAGTGATTTAGTCCTGGGGAGACTTATAATAATAAATGGTTTATTGGTCAAACATTCACCGTGCAATCTAATCCTTAATAGCGCTGAATTAATGCTGGATTTACAATAATACGCGCTATATGTAACATTTGCTCCACACACTTTTGTGGAACTGTCGCAAGGGTCTTCGTTCATTTAGTGGGTCTGTAGAGGATGGGGAGAATGTTATCTTGTTAGCTCGATCCCTTTCTCACATGGCCCAGCCGTATGTATTTGTTCAATGCATTCTCATGGCGTCAATGTACGTGTATTAGATAGTTGCTATGGGGATGTTATCATTGGTAAAAGGTAATGGTCATTACATTGATTGGTCAGATCAGACATGTGATATTGTACCACTGGAGAGGCACTAGCTGCTGGGGTCAACTGCACTCCCTTCCCTGTCTTTAACAAGATCGTAAAATATGATTGTTAAAATATATTCCGACCGAGTATAGTCAACCGTTTAAAAAAGAAAGCCGTTCATTGCTAACTGGTTTATCCACTAAATACCCGCTGCGGTTATTTGTAAAGTGAGCCTCTGACTTCGATCATGAGTAAGAGTGACCTCTAATCGTATGAGCTAACGTTAACCATCGTAGGGGTGAGGGCTACCCAACAGTAAAAATATTGATGTGTTATCGCCCACTACTAATAAAGCTCCCAGCTTTAACAAGAACGAACATGTTATTATTGTTAGCACATCAGTGATATTTTTTTAGCAACCAAAGTGTCCGCTTATCATATAAGCTAACATTAACCTTTCATACGGTGAGGGCCTCCCATTGGTAAATAAGACGCGTTATCTCCAGCGGTTCATTTGAACAGATCGGTGTACGCTTAAAGGGGTGGTTTTGTCAACTCGATTTACTCTCGTGATGTCTGGGGTTTGAAGTCCACCATGTGTTTTTGCCGTTTGGTGCAAAAAGGTCGATTTTGTTATCAGCTAATTGAGTTTGCAACAGCCCTGCGATGGCGCCGTGTTAGTAACTATCATGTTGCTGCTGATTCCTGGTCAACTATCAACATTTCAGAGGCCTTGGTCCCACAATTTTTTAAACATTTTTTGAAACCATATACCGTTGTTGTAACAATATCGTAACAAATCAAACGATATCTAGGTGTGCCATAATGACCTTACGTTACGTAATCATTAGATACGCCCATGCATGTCGGCCCGATTCCTTGGTCAATCGTCGACATTTCAGAGTCACTGGTCGTACGGAATATTCAGGCTAAGGGCTGATTGTGTAAACTCTGTACAGACTAATAAGAGTATTGTGATATTTGAAGTTTGAAGTCCACGAGGTGTTTTGGCAATGTGTGCAAACAACTCAGCTCACCTGGAGGTTTTATCAGTTTTTGAGTGATGGGTCTGCAAACAGCACACTCCGAGCAGAGGTTTGGGCGTCGGGTTATTTTTGTCGTGCTTTTAGGCGTTTAATCGGGCTCTACAGTTTTTTTATCATCATCATTTTTTTTCACCAGCAAAACATTGGATGGCGCATCTGATACTGTCCTGCAAATTTGATACTGTAGCGACCAACACATCTCGTGGAAGATTAATATGTACACATCAGCTTTCCCCTCACCGTGGCAAGAATCACGAATGAGAGATCGGTTATACTTGTATAGTCCTGTTTAATAATCAAGGCATGGTCAAGATAACAGTTACTCAAGGAACTGGATAGAAGGCTGAAGGCTAAATAGTCTGCACTTCTTCGAGCCTTGTAATGTTTGAGGTTTGAAGTCCACGAGGTTTTTTGGCAATGTTTGTAAACAAGTCACCTGCAGGTTTTATCGATCTTAAGTGATGGGTCTGGAAATAGTAATCTCCAAGCAGAGGTTTGGGCTTCGCCATATTTTTTGCGGCTTTTTATATGACTTGTTTTTATCTGGGGTCATTTTTGTTATCATTATCTATCACAATGGTACTTGTTTTCCAGCCACTACACTTCGGGTATTGTACTGGATACTGCCTTGCCGATTTGATACTGCACTGCCAATTGGATACTACCCTTCAATATACTACCCTTCTTGCTTAAGGCTGTTCGTAGCGTACCGGTCTTTCCTTAAGTGAGTACAAAAGGTCATAATGTCCACCAAACCGACTTCAAGCTGCGAATTCTGATCACGTGGTTAAACTTTGACCAGAGCGCACTTTACAAACATGACCTTTGAACCTGGACAGAGTATCAGGTATCATTTCTAAATCGCGAGATTACTTTTAGCACACCAAAAACAATGATGTCACTTTTGCTCCTCTTATAGTGTTATAAATGGAAAGAATACAAATTCCTAGGATGTCCACTGTTAATATCTGTTGCCATGGCAATCAGTGATTGACAGATATGTAAACGACCAGAGGGCCACTTGTTGAATGGTGTCTAACGAATACATGACAAAGGCACCAAAACTGAAGTTCTGTAGTTTAAGTGGGCTGCATCCTCTAAAGATCGATTGATGCATGGTGACAGCGATGAAACTGATGTCAAACAACAAATAAACTGAAACGATATAGACGAAGCAAAACTACTAATGTATCAGATATCAAACAACTTTAAATTGTAATAAAACAATTGTTTTTTTTTTTCATTCCAGACAGTCCCACACTTCTAGTCACCATGGCTACGCGATCGAGCCTTCGGCACAAGTTAGAATATAAAGAGTGGGAAAAAAGTGGAAAACAAAGAACTCTGTTGACGCTAGACTTGTTTAGACAAAATTTGAGGCAGTTACCTGATGAACTTTATGGTTTAAAAGAGCTGGAAGCTTTGATTCTAGGAAGTAACGCGCACATAGAGCTCCCAAATGAGCTAACAAAACTGACTAACCTTAAAGTTTTGAGCTTAGCTAACTGCAACCTTGCCACAGTTCCCGCTGCCGTGATGAAACTTCCGCAGTTAAAAATGCTGATCCTCAGCCGCAATGAGAAAATCACCCTGCCGGATGAGATGTCGGGTCTCACCAACCTCACTGCCCTGGACTTAGCTGGCTGTAAACTGGACACACTACCGCCTGTAGTGCTGCAACTACCAAACCTACAGGAGCTGAATCTAACAGGCAATACGAAGACCTCCCTGATAGATGAGCTGTATAGGATAAAAAACTTGAAAGTGCTGAGACTGCGTGACTGTAACCTGAACACCGTTCCACCTGCAGTACTGAAACTCCCCCAGCTGGAGGAACTGGACCTCAGCGGGAACAGAGGGATCCACCTGCCGGATGGGCTGGCAGGACTCACCAACATCCGGGTACTGAAAGTAGCGACAACAGGCATGACGATAGTTCCTCCGGAAGTATGCAGACTTATACAGTTAGAACGGCTGCACCTGCTCGGTAACCAACTACAGACGTTACCCGCGGAAATCGGACAGCTCACTAACGTCAAGCACTTGGATCTGTCCTGGTGCAAGCTGCGCACACTCCCACCTGAAGTGGGGAGATTGACACAGTTAGAACGGCTGGACCTGAGCCGTAACCAACTGCAGACGTTACCCGCGAAGTTTGCACAGCTCAGTAGCTTACGTGACCTTGACGTTAGTGACAATCCACTAATAAAACCACCAGTTGAAGTTTGCCGTCAGGGGATCGCTGCTATCAAACAGTACTTTGATGAAGTTGAACGCTCGGAAGAAAAGACAAGCGCTCATTTGAAAGTTGTCGTCTTGGGAGAGAAAATGGCGGGAAAAACAAGCCTGGTACAGACGCTAGACAGGGGCAAGTCCACCCTGACAGAAGAAGAGGACCGCACACACTGTGTAGAGATAACTCAGTGGGCACCTGATGACAACATTACGTTTGAAGTGTACGACTTTGGTGGCCATGACGTGTACCATCTCACTCATCAGTTCTTCCTGACTCCAGCTGCCTTTTACCTGTTATTAGTGAACCTGCAGACATACAGCTGCAGTGAAGAGAGGTACACAGAAGCCGTGGGGTTCTGGTTGGACACACTGAATGCCCGCGTGCCGGGGGCGGTGGTTACAATAGTGGGAAGCAAGAAGGACCTTTGTCAAACTGGCGAAGTAAAAACAAAGACCAAGGACGTTCAAGCAAGGATCAGAAAGCAAAAAGAGAGGTGGGAAAAAGAACAAAGACAAATAGGAGAAGTGACTACTAACATTCAGATTCAAAGTCGTTTAAAATCAGTGGAAGACATAGGCCAGCACCACTTACGCACGCTGAAGCCAGGACTACGTATCGTCGGTGATGCGCTTGAGCTTTGTGTGTCCGTTAAACCCAAGTCTCTATTTCACCTATCATGGTCACCTCGATCTTGGGAAAGATTTCGAGACTTTTTGTTAGAAACAGCAAATGATAAGAAATTATTTCCGACGTTAACAAGAATTCTGCCAAAGACATGGCTAGACTTCGAACAACTAGTTCGACGCCAAGCTTCCACTGAAACAGGCTCTAGCGTTGTAACGTCTCCGCGGAAGGATCACGTGACTCAGGATGTTGAAATGTCCACACGGCATTGGCTGACAATGACCGACTGTGCACGACTTGGGCAACTTGTGGGGCTCTCTTTAGAAAGACTACAGTCAGCCCTGTCTTACCTGCAGCAGGTGGGAACCATCCTCAGGTACACGGACATACCGGAACTCAAGGACTACGTCTTCCATGATCCTCCCGCCTTGATTGAACTTTTCAAAAACCTGTTTCATCACGATACAAGCGCACTTTTCTTAACACCCAGACTTTCTCACTTCACGTCTACCCAGCTACGTACATTCCAGTCGGATCTTTGCGACTGTGGACTGATCCAGAGGGAAGTGATGACGTGTTTGTTACCGCCCAATGTCAGTCCAGACATCGTCACAGCATTGATGCAACATTTTGGCCTGTGTTTTGAGGTACTAGCTAAGGACAATACAGGCCCTTCCAAACATACCCGCCAGTACAAAATCCCCTGGTATTTACATAAACAAATGCCAGAAGAGCTGAAGAGCGTCTGGCCAGATGATGTACCAGAAGATCAGGAGCAGCTGCAGCTGATGTGCAACATCAGAGGATTCTGTCCACGGGGACTGTTTCAGAGGTTCAGTGTTGGGATCCATCCACTTGTCAAGGACAGGGTAGACTGGAAAGATGGAGTCATGGCCTACAGGCAGGACTACCCCGTACTAGTGTGTTCGAATCCTGTTGCAGACGACACATACATCACCATGGCAACCAGAGGCAGGCTTGCCCAGGCAGATGAGATGTGGGGCGTGGTCCACCCACTGCTGGAGGTGCTGGTCCAGCTGCTGCAGGAGTGGCCAGGTGTGCTGTACTCCCTCCACGTCACCTGTGCGCACTGCATCAAGGCAGGACTGGACAGGCCGTACCAGCACAAACTGAGGGACCGGACTGCAGAGGACGGCCGTGACGTCAGGTGTCGCAGGGTCAAGAAGACAGAATCAACTTCAGCAGACCTTGTGTACAGACCAGGCAGATTGTCTGGTATGTATTGAAGTCCCCTACTTGGTTGATTAGATTTCTGCAACCATCTCAAAATTAGTGTTAAGCTTACTATGTAAGCTATGATTTCGTTTAAATTGATTTCTTTATTTCACCAGTAAAGTTCTAATGCCCGCAAACGCTTTTCAAAGACTCCTAGGTGTGTGTGTGTGTGTGTGTGTGTGTAGTGAGAGGGGGGAAGTAACAAAATAAAGTTAACAGACCTGTGATTTGAATAAAACCCTCAACAGATGGGTGTAGACATTATGGCTTGCAATGAAGGACGTGATTCATTTTTTGTGTATCTTGCTTCATGTTTTACAGTAAGTTCCCATCAACTCAAAAGACCCCCGGTCCATGATGTGTATGGAAAAGATCCCAGGACGTTTGCAGGTTAGTTAGTGGCCAGTTGTTTTGTTTGAGCCCTGAAGTTGTAGCAATCAGGTGCATCAGTCTAACTATAGGACACATATCCTATGAATTGCACAAGGCCATGCTGTTATATACAGTGGCTAGGCGATTACATTACGGTAAAGCTTCCGAATATTTTGCAAAACGATAATGATAAATTACACAGGTCTGTCACATGAAAAGAAATCGAAACAAGTCTCCATGGAACTGTTCACTTCACAGTGATCTACGGTTGCTATGATTGTACTAGAGTTACTTACATGTAGTACAGTGAGATGGCAAGCGCTCGACAGAAGACAGGGAAGCAGCGGTGGCCTGCATTGTGGAGACGATGTGAACGGCGACGATGACGTTACCTCAGGACTGTCTGAACTATATTATTCTGCATCTTACAACAGAACTCACTCACTCATTATCCGGTTTGGTGTCTGTTGTTCGCCCCTCTTCCGAGGGTTAGACGTACTTTTACACCGAAGCTGAGCGATAGTAATTTATTACCTCTTTTCTAGGGAACTCACCAGGAGGCAAACCTGTGGTGCTGCTGGTCAATGACGAATTCGGAACTTCGAAGGGCGGAATCTCCACTGTTAACGGCCAGCTGAGAGACCTGCTGACCACTGCCGGAGCGAAGGTCCTCATCACTGTATTAAAGGCTACAGAAGCGGAAAAGCAAGAAGCACTGAAACACGGCATTGACTTGGTCCTACCCATTTCTCTAAAAGGTGACAAAGGACCACCCGACTTAATCTGGCTCACTGAGGACCACAAAGTCCGTTATCCAAACATCCCGTCAGATATAAGCGTCATCGTTGGCCATGCTGACGTCACCAGCACAGCTGCGAGGAACATCAAGAAAGATCGTCTTCCATCCGCCAAGTTCATCCTCTTCAATCATGTCATGCCGGAAGACACTGAGCACTACAAGAGCCTAGATAAGGCCATGAGCATTGGAGACAAAATGAAAGCTATTCGGGAAGACACGGAAGAGGCTGACGTTGTGTTCTCCGTCGGACCAACAATGCATGATTACTACCAGAACCAGATCAGACTCTCAAGGCCGCACCACCTGTTCTTGCCGAAGCCATCCGACATCTTCAGTCAAATGGACGTAACGTATGTCAAAACAAGGACCAAAGTGGTTCTGTGTGTCGGCAGGGTCAAGGGCGTTGAGAAGCTGAAGGGTTACGACCTTGTGGCGAAGGCCATGGCCATTGTGATAGAACGTTGTGGTGCCCTAGAGGAAAGACTAGATGTAAGATTGAGAGTCCGCGGCATCAGCGCTGAGGATTTCCCAGAAAGCAAACGAATCATCCAAGCCAACATTGAGAAGGGTACATTCCACTTCACTCCTCTGAAGTACGCCACTCAGGAAGAGCTAAGCAAAGACTTACAAGAAGCACACCTGGTCCTGATGCCGTCACGCGCAGAGCCATTCGGACTGGTCGGTCTCGAGGCCATCGCTGCAGGCGTCCCGGTTCTCGTCTCCGGCAAATCGGGACTAGCAGAGTTCCTGCAAAGCAGAGGGGCCGAATTCAGCCGCCTGATTGTAGACATTGACGGCAGCGACGACGTAGTTGCCGAAGGACTAGCGGAGCGCATCATCAATATACTTAAAGGTGGACAGGAGGAGTTCCAGGCCGCAAAACGGCTGAAAGACAAACTGTTGGCGTCAGAATACTGGAATGACGCGCACAGGAAGTTCTTGGAAGAATGTGGCATCCCACTGTGACAACATTATTGACACTAGTACTGTAACGTTTCTTTCCCAATGTTAAAATCCTTAGCTTCAACTGACACAGCTTTGACAATGTAACAAACTACATTTCTTAAAACAAAAATCATCACATTGAACCGTCACAGGATTTCCTGCCAAATCCTGTAAAGTACAACAATATTGTGTTTACATTTCTCAAACTGAAATATCTTTGTCTCAGGCATGTCTCTTCTTAGGGTTTAAACTGTAGTTATGTCAGAGGGGCTGGACACATCGCTACTGTGTAGCATTGAAAGCTCCTTATGGGAGCAGCTTGTTGAAAAGTTTGTTTGTAACATTTTGCTCCATTTTTGTAGCATGTTGCTACATTTTCCTCACCCTATGGGAGTGGCTTGTTCAAACGTTTGTAGCATGTTGCTACATTTTTGCGCACCATCTGAAGGCAGTAAATGCAAAAGACGCCTGAAATCCTATCAGTAAGTTAACGACAAAAAGCTAAGGTTATTGTGAGGTTTAAGGATGTTATAGGATGTTATATCTGTGCTGCAGGTAAGATAGTATTTCAGAGAAGTTTTGTCTTTAATAAATCTGTAAAAACTTACTTTGAGTGACGTTTGCTTACTTCTGACTCCTTCTTTATTTTTTGAAAGACTCAAAGTTAAATTGACCGCCATTTTTCATAAGATGACCATGCTTGACCCTGTACATGTCTCTAATCTCCAAGCAGATGCTATGATGGCAAACGGCAGTATCAAATTGGCCAGGAAGTGTCCATTTGCCAGAGAGGGTCCATACGACACCTGAGGGTCGGCCCAAGGATGGCGTATGGACCATCTCTGGTCTTTTGTCACGCTTTTGTATCTGCTTGGAGATTACATTTCTCCACACAAAAAAGGAAACCCGATAAAAACGCGAATGGTAATTTTGGGTCGATCATAGAAACCTCTGCTATGTCAGTGGGGACATCTGGCGGTTTGTAGATGTTCTTCAGCTTACTAAACGTTACACCGCAAGCAATAACTACTAAGGTTGCAAGTCATGTGCTGAGTACTTGCATAAACAATGCGTCGCCATGACAACAACGTTTTCGTGTTTGGGGCGGGGGCACTACATCTGTTAAACCGTACTTTCTAAAGTACTCCAGCAAAGATGGAACCAAAGGAAATATTACAAGAAAAACCCGATGTCGGACCAGAAGGGGGTAAATTTGTCATGTGTCACTGTAAACACCTAAATGCCCAATTATCCCGCGAGTTTCCACTCATTCATTTGTATGGAGCACACTTGGGCCGGTAGTTTGGCCGTAAACTAGGTAAAAAAGATTAATTTACAAAAGCTATGAATATCTTACTGAATTATATGAGGCCTCCGGAATTCGGTACGAAGTGACAACAAGCCCCGACGCTACTGCTGTAGGAGCCTGAGGTCACAGACGAGTTGATTGACGTCAGCTTTGAAGCATGTACGCACGCCAAGACAGACAACTAGGCCTGAGGCAGATACAGACTCACAGCTACCCATTGTTTAAGGTGGTCTAACCAGTTAGCGCCGTCAGTGCGGGGCTTATATCATTAGCAGGGCTCCCAGGGTCCGGCCACGGCCGGGCTCGGCCCGTTTTGCCGTGCAGTTTCCCCGGTAAAACACAGTAGAAGGACAGGGGACGGTTAGCTTTAGACGGGCGTGAGGTTTTCTTGTGGAGGAACAAGGACTTACCGGCAAAACCCTGTGAAAGAACGTCAAGACTTGAGCAAAGCCGTCGCCAACTTGGGGCCCCCAGTTGGGGGGGGGGGGGGTAGAGCGGCGAGGCCCATCTGAAGGCCCTTTCCCGCGATCGCGAGTTCGCTAGCTCGGCCCAGCCAAGCCTTTCCGAACGGCTCACGATAACGAAAACTGACATTCTGAAAGGAAGGCGTTTGGAAGGACGGAACCAGCAAGATCGAGTAAAGCTAGAAATTTCCAGACCTGCGCAACGACATCGCCATCTTTCTTGTCTTACCTAGGCAGGTACCTGTTGACACAAACGTGAGTTCAAACATTTTCTCCCAGTAGTATCCTTTCTAACGTAACGTCCAAATATCACCGACGTGTGGGTGCTTTGAGTGCTGTAAGTATTTGAATCATTGTGTATTTGTGGGTGGGTCTTGTTTTGCTGCCTTAAACACAATAGCATGACATGCCGTGGCGTCGGGTGGCGTAGTGGTAGATCATTCGACTGTGAACCAGGAGACCCGGATTCGAACCCGAGTCGTACCCGGGACATGTCTGAACATGCGCCCCGACGTTGTGCCCTTGGGAAAGGCACTTTACACGACTTTCCTCACTCCACCCAGGTGTGAATGGGTACCTAACTTTGGTTGGGGAAAGCCGTATTGAGGTGTATCACCTTGTGGCGCCGAATGGCAGCCGCACAGACCCTTGCGGCAGCTCCACAAAAAATGGGAACAAATATGTATCATGACATTGTGTATTATGTGTATTATTATGTGTATTATTACCATTTGTATCATCTGATTGTAAACCCTGCATCAATTCAGCACTATAAGGCTGCGATTGCACGGGTGATGTTTGGCCAATAAACCATTTATTATGGGAAGAATGAATGTGACATCGGTGAACTACCCACCATGGGCCCTACACATGTTTTGTCATCATGACAATGACGTCAATATAGTTGCTATGAGCTTTTATCGTCGTTTGATGTTTAATGAGGTGTACATTTACTGACCAGTCCAGGTATGTTCTATTGAGCTGTTGGAGTCATTTGACTTTAAAAAGTCATAAACACTTCCTCGTCGCTTTTTTGCCCTGCATTTTTCCCGGTAAAGTACAGTGGAATGACAATGCTCGTTTAGTTTTTCATGGGTGACCGAGAGCGTCAAGACTTGACCAAGGACGTCGCCAACTCGGGCCCCACAGTTGGGGGTAGAGGAGCGGCGGGGCCCGATGGGCCTTTCCCAATCGTCGAAGTCGCTAGCTCGGCCCGCATAGTCTTTCCCACTGGTCCGCGGCAGTAAAATTCGTTCTAAAAGGAGGACGGTTGGAAGGGCGGAACCAGCAATGTCGAGTAAATCTAGAAACTTCCAACTTGCACAAGGTCATCGCCATCTTTGTTGTCTTACCTAGGCAGGTACCTGTTGACACAAACGTTCAAACATTTTCTCACAGTAGTATCATTTTATAGACTAATATAACATCCGAATATCACCATCGTGTGGGTGCTTTGACAGTATTTGAACCATGATGTATCTGTGGGCGGGTCTTGTTTTTGTCGCCTCCAAACACAATAGCATGACATGGGATGAGTGACTCACCAGAGTTTGACTTGATTGATGGACTACCCACCATGGGCCTCACTATAAACAACAGCGACGACACCCAGTCAGATAGCTGCACTTCCAAACCTTCATAACACTAACAGCAAAGGAACGTTTTGTTTAGGGACACAAAATTGTGGTTGTGCATGGCATAGTAATCTTAAAGGACCTGGTCCAATTCCCGGTGGCGCCATTATGGAGGGTATATTTTCAGTTGCGTTGGCTGGCCACTCCAGGTATGTTCTATTGAGCCGTTGGAGTCATTCGAAGTCATAAACACTTCCTTCTCGCTTTTTTGGCCTGCCTTTTCCCCCGGTAAAGTAGAGTGGAGGCACAATGCTTTTCACTTGTAAACTAACCGGCAAAGTCGTGTGACAGGACGTCAAGACATGAGCAAGGTGGGCGCAGTTGGGGGGTAGAGCGGCGGGGCCCGCTGGCGCCATTATCTCCACAAAAATGGAGGGTATATTTTCAGTTGCGTTTGTCATTCTGTCATTACACGAAGGGTATATATAATTAGTATCATTCAACTGAAATGCCATGCAGGTTATCTTTTCAGCTGCCGTTTTTCATTCTGTCATTCTTTCTGTTGGTCAACAAGATAACTCAAGAACGGCTGGGTGGATTGGTTTCATACTTGGTGTTTTGGTAGGGCGTAACAAAAACCTGAAATGATAATATTTCAGGCCCTCTAGTGGCTTTCGTTGGTACTGCAACACAGTTTCTGGTTTTGATATCTCTGGACATGTTAGGGTCATGTATTTTGGATGGTAGGTAGCGCAAGTATGCTCGGGAAGACGTCACGTGAATTTAGGCACCCTGGCAGCTTGTTCTGAAACTGCAGGACGGTTTGTTAAAAAATCTTCGAGAGGATATTATTAACTAAAAGTCATCGTGATTTTTGGTAATAGTTATTCTCCTGCTGATTCCTTCTTCCACTGTCAACACCTGTCTAACAGTCTGGTGGTGTTTGAGGTTTGAAGTCCACGAAGTATTTTGGTAAACAGGTCGGTCCACCTGGAGGCTATCATTTTTTTAGTGATTGTTCTGCCAACAGTAATCTCCAAACATGTTTGGGACTTGGCTTATTTTTGGCGTGTCTTTAGGCGTTTTTATCGAGCTGTACGGCTATCTTTTTTTCACCAGCCAGACTTTGGATGGCTCATTGAATATTTATTGCCCCGCAAATTTATAATTATTTTGTCAATTTTACACTGTCTTGTAGCCACCAACACAACCTGGTCGGAGGTTAGGCCACACTGACTTAATTTTATGGATGACATCCGCGCGCATTGATTTTCGCCTGTTCTCAAAAAAAAAAAAAAAGATCACGTCATCCAAGGCTCTGGCCTGGATAGTCCATGGTAGCATGCTATGTAGCGACAGTACGGGGCTGGTGGTAACTCTGGAGGATGGCACCCAGGCTACCAAAGCTCCACGACTCAAGACCTGAATACATACGTACAGTGTCGATTTATAAATCCGCAAAAAGCTAGCATGTGCCGAAGTTCTGCCGCAAATTCACAATATCAGCTTTGCCTTTGTATTCCTGTGGTTTAGTAGCATTTTTATTTTTGGCCGGATTTTTATTTCATTCGCCCGCGCGCACTAGTTTGGGGGTCTTCAGAGGATGCCATCCATAAAATTAAGTCGGTGTGGCCTTATGTACGAATTAGCTTTCACCCACTGTGGCAAGAATCTCGAATGAGAGATCGGTTCTATTGTCCTGTCTAAGATAAGAGTTACTAAAGCAACTGGATAGATTTTGAAAGGCTAAAAGCTGATCGTGAGAAGTCTGTAGGGACGACAAGAGTCTTGTACACGTGATTTTTGAAGACCACAAGATGTTTTGGCAATGTGTCGGCCCACCTGGATATTTTACTCTCCAAGTAGAGGTTTGGGTTTGGGGTTATTTTTGGCGTGTTTTTAGGCTTTTTTTATCAGTGTTTCTCTTTTGCACTGGAATTTTTTTCACCCAACCCAACCTCTGCTGGTAGTCGAAAGCTTCAATGCGCTATAAACCTAATCACTTTAACACATTACGGTCTTTCTGCAAGTAGATGGGAACCAGACGCATGGATGGGCACAGTCAGCAGGAGGCATGTGGCCGAATGAATGCCTTTCTGACTGGCTAGATGTGTGATAATCCACCACAGTAAAACTACTAAAAGCCTTCTTTTTTCAGTAGATCACTGGTTAAATGTTCGATCTTATGTCTGAATTCCAATTTCATTGAGTAAATCTGGGAAATATTAGTCCCTACCCCACAAGAAAATGGAGGGTGGGCTCCTAAAGACATCCCTGATCCTGTGGCAATTCAGTTTTACATTGAATTTGCTAAACTATATTTATTGGATCATTTTATCCTAAATCCAAAAAGAAAAAAGAGAAATCTTACCTACCAACCCTGAAATGGGAAACACAATATGTTTCTGAGACCTTATGCAGCGGTTGCTTGCCCTTTAGGTCTTTTGGTGTCGGTGAAATCTGTTGCTATGGCAAACCAGTAATTGACAGCACACAACCAGAGGGGAGACTGTTAAATCGTGTCTAATAAATGAAAGTGAGAACTGTACGGTCGCCACATAAGTCTTGATTGTGCTAATAGTTTCCACCCTCTAATGAGACGCTAAAACAAGAAATAGCGTATTAAAAAGGATGTGGTAGATGAAACTACCAATATTCAAACATCAGACATCTATAATACTATAATTGTAATGTAACGATTTGGCTTTTTTTTTTTCATTCCAGACTCCCCGACACTTCTAATCGCCATGGCTACGCTATCGAGCCTGCGACAGAAGTTAAAATATGAAGAGTGGGAAATTAATGGAAAACGAATAACTCTAGTGACATTACACTTGGTTGGATATTTTAGGGAGCTGCCTGACGAACTATATGGTATAAAAGAGTTGGAAGCTCTGAATCTAGCAGGAAATTGGGAAATAAAGGTCTCCAATGAGCTAACAAATTTAATCAACCTGAAAGTCTTGAGCTTATATGGCCTTGCTACAGTTCCCGCTGCCGTGATGAAACTTCCGCAGTTAGAAATGCTGATCCTCAGTAGAAACAAGAAAATCACCCTGCCGGATGACATGTCTGGTCTCATCAACCTCACGGTCCTGGAATTAAAAGACTGTAACCTGGACACACTGGAAGTACCAAAACACCCAAACCTACAGGTGCTGGACCTACGAAATAATATGCAGATCTCCCTACCATATGACTTGTACAGGTTGAACAACTTAAAAGTGTTGAAACTAGGTGGCTGTAATTTGGACACCGTTCCACCAGCAGTAGTGAGACTCAATCTACTGGAGGAACTGGACCTCAGCGGGAACAGAGGGATCCACCTGTCGGATGGGCTGGCTGGACTAACCAACCTCCGGGTACTGAAACTATCGACTACAAACATGGACACAGTTCCTCCGGTAGTGTGGAGACTGACACAGTTAGAATGGCTGGACCTGAGCTGGACCCAACTACAGACGTTACCCGCAGCAATCGGACAGCTCACTAATGTCAAACACTTGGATCTGTCCTACTGCGAGCTGCGCACACTCCCACCTGAAGTGGGCGGAATGACACAGTTAGAATGGCTGGACCTGCGCAGTAACCAACTACAGACGTTACCCGCGGAAATCGGACAACTCACTAATGCCAAACACTTGAATCTGTCCGGGTGCAAGCTGCGCATACTCCCACCTGAAGTGGGGGGACTGACACAGTTAAAACGGCTGAACCTGAGCAATAACAAACTACAAACGTTACCCGCGGAGGTTGGAAAGCTCAGTAGCGCATGTCACCTTGACGTTAGTGGAAACCCACTTACAAAACCACCATCTGAAGTTTGCCGTTACGGGATCGCTGCTATCTCACAGTACTTTGCTGAAATTGAACGCTCAGAAGAAAAAATAAGCGCTCATATGAAAGTGGTCGTCTTGGGAGAGAAAATGGCGGGAAAAACGAGCCTGGTACGGACGCTAGACAGGGGCGAATCCACCCTTACAAAAGAAGAGGACCGCACACACTGTGTAGAGATAACTCAGTGGGCACCTGTTGACAACATCACATTTGAAGTGCACGACTTTGGCGGCCATGACGTGTACCATCTCACTCATCAGTTCTTTCTGACTCCAGATGCCTTTTACCTGTTATTAGTGAACCTGCAGACATACAGATGCAGTGAAGAGAGGTACACAGAAGCCGTGGGGTTCTGGTTGGACACACTGAATGCCCGAGTGCCGGGAGCGGTAGTTTCTATAGTAGGGAGCAAGAAGGACCTTTGTCGACTTGGCGAAGTAAAAACAAAGACCAAGGACGTTCAAGCAAGAGTCAGCCTGCAAAGAGAGAGGTGGGAAAAAGAACAAAGACAGATTCAAAGTCGTTTAAAATCAGTGGAAGACATAGGCCAGCACCACTTACGCACGTTAAAGCCAGGACTGCGTATTGTCGGTGATGCGCTTGAGCTTTGCGTGTCCGTTAAACCCAAGTCTCGATTCAACCTATCGAGGTCGCCTCGATCTTGGGAAAGATTTCAAGACTTTTTGTTAGAAACAGCAAATAATAAGAAATTGTTTCCGACGTTAACAAGAATCCTGCCAAGGACATGGCTAGAGTTCGAACAACTAGTTCGACGCCAAGTTTCCCCTGAAACGTCCGAACGGGCCGATAAAGCTGGCTCTAGTGCTGTAACGTCTCCGCGGGAGGATCATGTTACTCAGGATGTTCAAATGTCCACACGGCATTGGCTGACAATGACTGACTGTGCACGACTTGAGCAACTTGTGGGACTCTCTTTAGAAAGACTACAGTCAGCCCTGTCTTACCTGCAGCAGGTGGGAACCATCCTCAGGTACACGGACATACCGGAACTCAAGGACTACGTCTTCCATGATCCTCCCGCCTTGATTGAACTTTTCAAAAACCTGTTTCATCACGATACAAGCGCACTTTTCTTAACACCCAGACTTTCTCAATTCACGTCTACCCAGCTATGTACATTCCAGTCGGATCTTTGCGACTGTGGACTGATCCAGAGGGAAGTGATGGCGTGTTTGTTACCACCCAATGTCAGTCCAGACATCATCACAGCATTGATGCAACATTTCGGCCTGTGTTTTGAGGTAGAAGCTGGAGACAATAGAGACCCTTCCAAACATACCCGCCAGTACAAAATCCCCTGGTATTTACATAAACAAATGCCAGAAGAGCTGAAGAGCGTCTGGCCAGATGATGTACCAGAAGATCAGGAGCAGCTGCAGCTGATGTGCAACATCAGAGGATTCTGTCCCCGGGGACTGTTTCAGAGGTTCAGTGTTGGGATCCATCCACTTGTCAAGGACAGGGTAGACTGGAAAGATGGAGTCATGGCCTACAGACAGGACTACATCGTTCTAGTTTGTTCCAAACCTGTTGCAGATGACACTTACATCACCATGGCAACCAGAGGCAGGCTTGCCCAGGCAGATGAGATGTGGGGTGTGGTCCACCCACTGCTGGAGGTGCTGGTCCAGCTGCTGCAGGAGTGGCCAGGTGTGCTGTACTCCCTCCACGTCACCTGTGCGCACTGCATCAAGGCAGGACTGGACAGGCCGTACCAGCACGAACTGAGGGACCGGACTGCAGAGGACGGCCGTGACGTCAGGTGTCGCAGGGTTAAGAAGACAGCATCAACATCAGCAGACCTTGTGTACAGATTCTCTGGTATGTATCGATATCTTTGTAACCTGCTTGGTTAATGAGATTTCTGCAATCTAGAAATTTTTCTGACGTCTACAGTCCAAGCTTTATCATGGCACTTCAGAAGAACCAATCATGTTCCTATAACAAAGTACTTTTTTTTCAAGCAGAGAAAACATGAGCTGTAAGAAAGCTTTAATTTCCGATGTATTCATCATTACCATTCTGTTCCTCTTTAACAATAGGCACGCAAGGATCCGCAGAAGCTCAGAGCCAACAGGATGTTGCCAGATGCTCTCAAGCTGAGGAAGAAGGTGCGTTTCCGATTAATCTTAGATCTGATTGTTTTCTGGTCATCAATAGTGGACATTTTAGCAGGTTATTCTCCTTTTTACACTAAACTGAACTATACAGCCCCAAAAATTAACGATGGTGCACATAGCTTTCTTTTATGTTAGGTTCTGATATCTGTAATTTGTAACTTGTTATAACCTATTACATATTTTATTTATTGCAGATGTGAGTCGGTACTTCCATTACATCAAGGAAAACGTGACAGCCGAGTGGAAGGACCTGGCTTACCAGCTAGGATTCAGTCGGCCAGACATAGACAACATTGACGAGAGGAACATAGACTTCAAGTCGCGCTGCCGGGACACGTTGGAGGAGTGGAAGGAGCGGGAAGGGGATGCCGCCACCATAACTGTCCTGATGGACGCTCTGAGGGAACTGGAACTGATGAGTGTTGTGGATGGGCTGAGAGACAAGTATCCAGGTAAGGCAGGCACCGCGTTTTACCTGAAGAAATCATTACCTTATTGTTTCCAATCTCGAAGACCTACATCAAAGACCTTCTGGAATCCACCTTGAACATCTGGCTAGGGTTTAACCATTGTTTTCCCACGATCATGATAATGATTATTCTGGCATACTAGTACTCAATTTCACCTGAGCGAAGAGAGGAAAGTCGTGTTAAGTGCCTTTCCCAAGAGCACAAGGTTTGTGACTGTCCCTTGGCAGGATTTGAACCCAGGACCTCTTGATTCTGAAGCGAATACTCGGTCGTTACGCCACACATCCCCAAACTAACATTGACACACTTGATGAAAGAAACAGGGACTTCAAGTCTCGCTGTCCGGACATTGGCAGAAGGATTGGCAGAAACGGAAGGGAGAACCCGCCACCATAGCTGGTCTCCAATTCATGACATGACATAAAATTATAGGCAAAAATACTTCAATTTTCTTACAGGGTCTCAGTTGTCAACACAAAGGCAAAGATCAAACACAAAGAGGTCCCATTCTAAAAAGCAATGAAACTGCTACTGTAACATCGTTCTTACTTTTTTTGCCCGATGCACAGAACTGGCCGGGGCGACAGCTGGACCGACTGGTTTACAGTGAACCCGAGGAACTGCTCGTGTTTGCGCCCGTACAGGACATCTTTATGTCCAGCTACTTCAAACATGTTTCGGATTCCACGTGAGTATTTAACAGTTATGACTTATGTCTCGAATCTACTTCTGCTTTTATCTACGATTATAACGCAAAGCATGTGATTGCACACAGTGGCCGCGCTGAGGACACATAACTGAAATCAGATTATCGGATAAGAAATCTTTTTTTGACTTGTATAGTTTGTGCTGTTGTAACAGTTGTTTTGTTTGTGTGTGTGTGTGTGTGTGTGTGTTTCTTCAACTGTTTTCAATGGGTGACATACCCCAAATAAAGAAATTCAACAACGAACCTCTATTAGCCCCACTCTACTGACAAATTACCCAAACTATGCCATTATTCCATCCCTTCCCCAGGTCGACTGGTCCAGTGAGACTGCTTGCCTGTGCAGGGCACCCTTATGCCGAGCTACAGCAAACACAGTTCATTTTCCATGTGAGTACGCTATAGTTATGTAAGACCTGCCTTGAATCTGCTTTAACTTGTGATTAGCAAGCGGAGCTTAATTCAAAAAATGGCCAAAGGTAAAGATAATTAACGACACTTTACCATCACCCTCCTGTTCATGTGAACTGACAAATTATCCAACCACCTGTGACACTACTTCATCCCTTCCCCAGATCAACTCAAAGTTTCAGAGTTCAGCATCCTCAACCAAGACTACAAGCAGCAACCAGAAGTGACGCACACCCTACGGACAAACTGCCGTTGAACGGAATCCTTAGAGTGCCAAGTCGAAAGATAAGATATTAGCTTCCCATTTTCCCAATTGTAACACAAGGGCTTATTAATGAATTAATAAATTTTTCAATTTACAACCGACGCTATAAGTCAAGGCAGATTGAGGCTGTGCTTAATACGCAAACATGATCCCGTGGATCGCAACAAATATTGTAACAATATTCTCTAAATAGAATATCTTTAGATCAGGCACACGTCTTTTCTGATAGTTTGACATGCCCGTTCACAGGTTTGTTAGTTAGGGATGGAAACATCGCTGTTGTGTAGCATTGAAAGCTCCCTATGGGAGCAGCTTGTTCAAACCTTTGTCGCATGTTGCTGCATTTTTGTAGCATATTGTTACATCTTGTAGCACGTTGCTACATTTTTGCTCTCCATTTGAGAGTAAAACTACATGTAGTTCTAAAAGACACCTTTCAAGTCGACGAAGAAAGGTGTAAAAAAAAATCAGCATATTATCAAAAGGTATTGAATCTGTGTTATAGGCAAGAAGCGTTCCAGAAAGAAGTTTTGTTTTTGGATGGCTAAATAAATTTGTACAAACCTGCTCTGAGTGATGAGATATTTACTGTTTAAAAGTCCCATTCAAACCTGTCCAACTTGTATGAAAAAGTTTTTTTACTTACCCTTGATTTCTATTGTTGTTATGGTCCAGTCACTTCCTTTGGACAGACATCTTACAATAATGAATTTCCTGTAGAGTGAAGAAACTACAAAAAGTTAGAAAGGTTTCAGTGAAAAGCTATGATGATGATGATTATGAATGAAAAAAGTTTTAAAAGTTGCAAAGGCATACTTACATGTTTATCCGGAAGATATAAAAATATCCTTTACTTGCCACTCCACGAAAGTTGCCTCCGTCCTCCAAATTGACAAGAAATTGTCTCTAAAAGTCGCGAAAAAGTCTCTCCTCTAGCTCTATCTTATAACTAATCGCGAGTAACTCACACCATAGCATTCAGACACTGATTCTTTATTTCAATCGCAAGCACAGATTACAGTGTGTGTGTGAAAGTATGAAACAAAAGAAACTCCCATTGCTGCAAGGACCCCAGATCCCTTCTCATCATGGGGTATAAAATACAAAACATTGCTTGGTCCTAACCATAGATGACACTAAAAGGCACTGAAAAGGATCCTCCTTTTATAAGTATGAGGAGAGAAAGCACATGTTAGTAACGCATGCAGTCCTTAATTACATGGCTCACCTCTGGCATCTCGGTAGTGGCTTGACATAAAAAACAGGTGTCCTCTTGAAGATCGTTGACTAGGCTAAAAATCTGGGGTGTGCCTTGTGATAACGATTAAAATTTTTGAAAAAGATGTCTAATTTGTGCTTGACTTTCATCTACCCCCCCCCCCATAAATTTTGAAACTAGACTTGCTGTCTGAATCATCACACACTTCGACAACTAGCTACGTCCCTGCTCTAATTTAGTTTTAACTCAATTCCTGGTCTAAAGTCAAAGTGCATGTGAGCTTCAGACAGCAGGGCAAAGAGGCAGGTAGAAGTTCTGCCTTTCAATTTACCAAACTCAAGCACTTCAACTTTCTAGCCAATTTGGATTCCAAAGTGAAGGACTACCTTTATTTCGTACATTTAATAGAAATCTTCATTCAAAATCCTTATTCACAAACTTTATTCAAACACTCATTCAGAATCTTTATTCAAATTATTCAATGTCCGCAGAAATGTCCCTGGTGGTTGGAGTCTCTTGTGGTGGGCGTCTTCAGGAATGGCTGCATTCCTCAGGATCATTACTAAACCCGCCTTTTCTCTTACAAGACGGTGGAAAAATCATAGAACTCCATCTTGGCACTAAGATGGATGAAATAGTTACTTGTCCATCTTTTCACATACAAAATGGACAAAAATAATCTGTATATCCCATCATTTCTCTTACATGATGGTGATAAAGTCCTAAAATTGATGTTTTCAATTACATGTAGCATATACTTGAATGAAATCATTTCTGTGTTCAGTGTTCCATCTTCTCCTTACAAGATGGTTGGGTACCAGGCATAACACTGTTCCATTGTTTTCAATCTTTCAAGATATATGTTCTTTGCAGTCTTATTACTGGCTTGATTAAACATATACACAAAAAGCTTGAACATAACCTTGGTAACTACAACTGAATGACTTTCTTGTTCTTGCTGTCCTTCCATTCTTGGCCTCCTTGTAGTGGACTACTGTTATATCATACAAGTTCTAGAAATTCTATCCCTTAGCCCCTGTTATTTTAAGCAAGATTATTCTTTAAGATCTGGGTCACAAGGCACTTTATGTCCAAAATGTCCCCTACATTATCCCAAGTTTAGTGAGCCAAAACCAAAGTAGAGCCTGGCTCAAGCCCCCACCCTTTCTATATCAAAGAAAAAAGGATATCATACAAATCCTGTTTGAGTTCATGCTGTTATCTTGATGCTTGCTTCCTTCGAGTAGCCTGGAAACATTGCCCTCAGTTGAAGGGATAATCTGTAGAAGAGAGTAGGGTTAGACAGAAAGAGGGAGGGAAAGAGAGAATCATTAAAAGCACCAACACCAAAGATTGAGTCTGAAAAGACAAATCATGTGACAAATGTTTTATCCATGGAGCAAAACAAAGCAGCTTCAACCTCATCAATCTTCATTGAGCTACTCTCTCTCTCCTCTCTCCCTCTCTCTCCCTGTCTCTCCTGTCTCTCCTGTCTCTCCTGTCTCTCTCTCTCTTTCTCTCTTTCTTTCTATCTCCTCTCTCCCTCCCTCTCTACTCCCCTCTTTCTCTCTTTGATGGGTTACAGATGTAGATGCTATTCTATATAGGTATAGAGACAAGATATGACATTTGCAAAGGCAAAAGCCATAGCAATTGTCCTGTACTCGAAGAAAACAAGACATATCACCATACCTGCTGACAGAAGTCAGGAGACGGGGCAGACAGAAATCAATGCCATCCCTCCTTTGGTGTTCTGTCTGTAAAAGAATAGCATATCAGCACCAAAACATAACATGCTGTTACAGTAAGGCCACACTGACTTAAGTTTATGGATGACATCCTCTGAAGACCCCCAAACTAGTGCGCGCGGGCGAAGAAAAAAAATTCTGGCCAAAAATAAAAATGCTATGAAACCACAGGAATACAAAGATGGTATTGTGAATTTGAAGCAGTATATAGCGACGTATACGACAATTTTTGCGGAATTTATGAATTGGCACTCTACGTATGTACTGAGTTCTTGAGTCGTGGAGCTTCGGCAGCCTGGGTGCCATCCTCCAGAGTTACCACCGGCTCCCTATTGTCGCTAACTAGCATGGACTATCTAGGCCGAGAGCCAGGACACAGCCTCGGAGGACGAGATCTTTTTTTTTTTTTGAGAACAGTCGAAAATCAATGCGCGCGCGGATGTCATCCATAAAATCATGTCAGTGTGGCCTAACAAGAACATTACTTAAGACAAGATTAGGTTATCGTTGTATCATGAGACTGTATAAGATGCATTATTCAACAACCCAGGGTATGACATTTGTAAAGGCCTTAGCATTTGCCCTGCATGTGATCAACAGATGAAGAAGAAAGTACGGGTACTTGAAGAAAAAAAAATATATACATATAGATTTAACGGCTATGAGTGGCCAATGTGTGCAGATCTTGTCACATCGGCGCACCAAATCCGTAGGGTGCTTTTGGCACCCAGACAGACAGATTAGCCTAAGAGGCTCGCTGGGCGTCACTCCACCGTACATGGTGGGGAAGTCGTGTAAAGTGCCTTTCCCAAGGGCACAACGTCGGGCCACGGTGAGTATCAAACCCAGGACCTCTCGGTTCCGAGTCCAACGCTCTAACCGTTGCGCCACCGACACCACACCGACAGTACTTGTAGAAAGCAAGAAATACCATAATACCTGTTGGCAGACATCAAGAGAGCTCTTCAAATCTCAACAGCTGGGCAGACAGGAACCAATGCCATCCCTCCTTTGGTTCTGTCTGTAAAGGGAAAACATATCGGCACCAAAAACAATATTAACACGCTGTCACAGTAACATGAACATTATTTAAAACAATCCAAGGCTTTTGGTGTGTCTACATACCAGAGCATCTTGCCTTAAAATTCTGAGGTAAATTTTAGAAAATAATAGCCATATTCCCTACCTTTTGACGACTGGAATTCGACCGGGTGTTGCCTAACGTTACCTACGGGACCGTGCACCTGCTATTTTCTCAATTTCGTACCGAGGGAAAAAGCTAAAATTGACCTTAATACATGCAGGAGCATCTTGTCTGAAAGTTCTGAGGTAAAATTGAGGGAAAATAAACAATTTTCCATACCTATTGACGACTGGAATCCGACCGGGTGTTGCCTAACGTTACCTAAGGGGCCATGCACCTGCTATCCCGCCCGTCCAAGTACGCAGAGCCGGTGCAAAATTTTCTCAAAATTTCTTACCGAGGAAGAAGTCTAAAATTGACATTACTGCATGCCAAAGCATCTTGTCTAAATATTCTGAGGTAAACTTGAGTAAAAGTAGAAAATTTTCTGGAACTTTTGACTACCGGAATACGACCGGGTAGTGCCTAGCTTTACTTACGGGGCCAAAGCACCTGCTATCCCGCCCGCCCAACTACGCAGGGCCGGTGCACAGTTTTCTCAATTTCTTACTAAGGAAGAAGTCTAAAAATGACACTTCTACATGCCAAAACATCTTGTCTAAATATTCTGAGGTAAACTTGAGTAAAAGTAGAAAATTTTCTGGAACTTTTGACTACCGGAATACGACCGGGTATAGCCCAGCATTACTTACGGGGCCAAAGCACCTGCTATTCCGCCTACCAACATAGGCAGTCCCGGTGCACAATTTCCTAAAATTTGTACCGGTGAAAAAGGCTAAAAATAATACTACTACATGCCAGAGCATCTTGTCTAAAAATTCTGAGGTAAACTTGAGGAAAAATAAACAACTTTCTATACCTTTTGACGACTGGAATTCTACCAGGTGTTGCCTAGCGTTAAGACTATACACTTGCTACCTGACGACCAACTTCGCCGGCCTGGTGCACAATTTTCTCAAATTTTTACCGATGCAAAAAGCTAAAATTGACATCACTACATGCTGAAGCATCTTTTAAGGAAAAGTAGAAAATTTTCTGGAACTTTTGACTACCGGAATTCGACCGGGTATTGCCTAGCTTTACTTACGGGGCCAAAGCACCTGCTATCCCGCCGGCCCAACTACGCAGTAGCGGTGCATAGTTTTCTCAATTTTCCACCAGTGAAGGAAGTTAAAAGTGCCTCTACTACATGTCGGAACATTTAATCTGGAAATTCTGAGGTAAACTTGAGGGGCAATACACAGTTTACTTGAGAAATACTGGCAGGAAAAATGTACAAAAATGTACAAAAATGTCGACACAAGTTCAGGCTATGTTGCATCGGGAAGCACAAGTTGAATGAAAGTTTCGAGGATAAACTTGGTAGGAAATATCTTGAAACCAAAGAAGGACATGTCTATACAAGACGAACTGTGGATATAATATGGTATTTCGAAGTAAAAATGGGAAAATTCTTACCTCATTTCTGACGGGACGTCCCAGGGTTAGTCTGCAATGGCGCCCAAAATTCAAATGAAAGATTCTTGGATGTAACGTTGATCGTGATTGGCGCTCGCGGGGAGGGTCGAACCATTTCGTTGTCGGGGTGTACTTCTAACAGAAAGTCATATTTATTTTCTTTTATTTGTGCCATTGTTCCATTTGTTTTAAGTAATCATATATTATCGTTTCATTGCAGTAGGCCATTTTCATACATCAGAGTTGATTTCGTATCATCGTAGATGTATCAATTTACCCCCTATTTTACAATGGCTGATCTCTCGCCGAAGAAAAAAGGGACAGTTCATTTCCAGTGAACAGGGGACCAGGCATCGTGTTGGGGGTGTTTCAGTAAGCACTTTGGGGAAGGGGCAGTCAGATCCAAACGATTTGTGTAACGTGGTATCAGAATAACATGGCCGGACTCAAGCCCTCTTTTTGTCTGGGCTTCAATCTCCTACTGTATAATTCATGACGACAAGAAAACATTAAAATCCAAGCAATTTATTCTCTTCTATTGTTTTTATTCTGCCTCAAAAAACACTGTAGATCTAGTCGAAATCACGTGGATGTTATACAAAATATGTCAAAGATGTCAATAAGCTCACAGCAAAAAGAACATACGTATCCCTGAGTCATTAAAGCAGCGTTTTCCTACTCGTTAGTTTGTAAACATGGTTTACGTGTACAAAATATAACGTTATCTTTATCCATTGTTCTCACATTGAATATTTCACGAACCAAACGTTATCTACACAAGCAAACAGTTCCTCAAGAAACTGGATAGATTTTGAAAGCTTTTAACTGTTAATAGTGTACACAACAGGGAGCTAGCTGACTTCTTAACGTTAATCTTATCTTAGCCCTGTCTCTTTTTCGTTTTCATATATGTATCTGTATAACCAGTGTGACCAACCTTCGGCGTAACACACCAGCTTCTGTTGCTTGAGTGACTGTTTTCTTGTATCTCATTACCTGGCTGTATAACATTCATCATCGTAAAGGTGCACCATTTTGCCCGGTTAGCTCTAATGTTCGGGGCGTATTCTATAGGAGCTGGTCCCACAGTAGGCTACGACGAGTTGGTAACTTCGCAAAGTTCTGCGCATGTCCTTCAAGTTTTCTGTTTCTCTATGAAGCCGTTTATCTTTTCCAGTTTTCTCTTTCCGGTGATGATTTTGCTGACATTCCTTTCCTTCTTTTCTCTCGGAAACTTCGATCTGTTCCCTTAAACTTCCAAGAGTCGCGTTTTTAGCCTGACATTCTTTAGTCAAACGTGACATTGCCTGTCCCAAGGTCATGCATCGCCTCTCCTCGCCTTTCAACTCGCGAATCTCGCCCTGAAGTCTCGCGAGAGTTGCGCGCGCTTCTTTCAGCTTGCAGTCCAGTTTCTCCTGGCTATGTTCATATAGTGCCTTCTCTTTCCGCAAGGGGTACGTCACAGCTCTATGCGTGTTTATAGAGAGCTGTTTAGCAGTGTAAAGTTCCAACAGAGTTTTGTCTTTATCATCCATTTCTGTAGCCAAATCCCGAACAACTGAAGTAAATTCTTTGTAACACTCCTCATAGCACTGGTGAACGTTCTCACTTAAAAGCTTCTCTTTGAGCTCCTTACAAGAATTTCTAAGTCCCTCTATGTGGTCAAGTTCGTGATTCCTTGCGGCAACGCGTGACTTTAACGCTGTGTTTTGTTCACGGACCTTGTCCCAAAGTTCCTGAAGATGGCGGGAAGTGGTTGCCGCCTGACGTAGTTCCTCTGAAGACGAGATCTTCAACATATCCAGTCTTGCTGACAGCTGAGCTTCGTTACTAAGTGCAGTACCTACAGTATCTATCTTATCACACTGCAAGGCGCGTAACTCCTCCGATAACTGAGCAATCTTTTCAGAAGTGAGTTTAAAGAGTTGCTGCCTTGCATCGGAAGATCTTCGGCAAATCTCCCTCGTGCTCTGACGTAGTTTCTTCAGTTCCTTCCAAGTGCTTCTCACCCTTTTCTTCAAGACGTGATTCCCGAGCGTCTGTTTGTAGAACTGCTGCCTGCACTGGGTGATGACAGACTCGTAATACGCGATTTTCTCTGCGGCAGACATGGACGGGCGTACCGCTGATGGTGGTATGCTGGAGCCGGTAATGGGAGGAGATGCCATTTTCTCAACATCCGACTGTTGGTAACGTTAAAAAATTCAACGCATGCCTCATGCGTATTGTGCACCTGTGTTAATTTTTTTAGCTGCAGTACAGGTAAACCACAGGCTCATTCATGAAATGTTTCCTTCTACAAAAACACACCGATGTTTGGAAATGTCATTGCACTTTCCAAAATTCACACATAAGAGTAGAGTAGAGTAGAGTAGAATCCTCGGTTTGATACAAACTTTGGGATTCCAGTTTCAGCCGCTCTTCATCTCTGATCTTCTTGGTTTGCCCAGTGTCCTGTGCGCATATTGCAGTTGTTCCTGTTGGTGGTTTTCCATGTGTCTGTCCAGTCTTTTATCAGTCTTCTTCGTTAGCACGTCTATCACACGTTTATACACGCTATAAAACGGTTCCTTTATGCACAGTCCCAAATCACACCGTCTTCTGTTTCACCGATGGCAACATTCCTGGTAGAACTTTTAAAAGGAGCTAGAAACGTTGAAAAACAGCAGCAAAACAACACTCGCATCAACCCTCCCTCACTGACCTGAGAAATGCATTTGAGGACAACAAGGCATCAACTCAACACTACCCGTGTATACCGTTGCCTGGATACCGATACGTGATACTTTGCCAGGCTTTAAGGTGTTCCGCTAATTGTCATACGTGTTGCACAAGCTGTATTGAAGTCTTTTGGTAAGAGTCAAACGACGAACAATGTTAAAATCGTCAACACCCTAAAGAAAACAAACAGGCATTCTTGTACATTTATTCAGGTGGAAAAGTGTAAATGCTTTGATAATGGATGAATGTAAACCCAGTAAAGTGGGATATCTAGGTCAGACCTTAGCAGTTTTGTCCACATGCATGCCGGCTGACGCCACAACATTGTGCGCAAAGATTATGTACATAATTCATGCTTAAAATGTTGACAAACGTGTTGTAGTGCTGAACACATATAGTCAGGGTTTCATTTTACATAAACAACCTCATAGTGTTTCAAATATGTCATTGCAAAAGAACAGCTACAAACTAAACATCTGACACATACGACTTCAGACTATAGTATTTAGGTTTTTCTTTCCAGGCGCGAAATTCTGTGTTAACATTGTCTTGAGGTAGGCTCAATTAGAAATAACTCTTTGTTATCGCAGAGTAGGCAGGCTATGTTTAAAGATTATAGAATCTCGTGGAACAGTAAGGGTAAGGTAACTGTCATACTTCTATGCGTGCTCTCATACATGATCTATATAGCCTGATGAAAAAAAGTCATTAAATTGTTGTAAATTTTAGTTAAACTTAATCGTGATTGCTATATTCTAAACTGGCGATATTGCTGTTATATCCCTGCCGTGCTGAACAAAGCGCTAATGCTCTGCCTTGGTCCTTACGGACGGAGACGACGAGCAGCGAGGGCGTCCTTCGGGTCCGCTCGCCTCTTTCCGGGAGACTTCGGGCGCGCTGCCGGGAGCCCGAAGGGGCGCGAGCCGTCTCCGATGATCCACGGAGATGGACGAACCCCAGCTCTGATTCAAGCTGCCGATTCCGCTGCCCGGTCCCGCTTTCAGGCTCCCGATTCCGCTCGACAGGCCTTCTGGAGATGACGTCACTTCCTGGTCCTCTCTTGGCGGTGACGTTGTGGGAGACAGCGGGGTCAGTGACCTCTGTCGCCATGGCGACAGGCTCTCGTCAGAGCTGAGACGAACGACGCTCGTGACGGAATCCCAGGTGACGTCAGACCTCCCACCGGATGTAGCGGGCGGCCTGCTTCCGGTCCGGAGCCCGGAGCGGCGACTGCCGAAGATCTCGCGAGACTTGAAGAAGTCTTGAGACTTGGAGTCGCTCCTTCCGTAGGACATCTGGATCTGCTTGTCGCGCATGCGCCGCTGCAGAGACTCGATCTCGCGCAGTTTGAAGTCGAGGGCGGTTTCCAGCCGGGCCATCTCCTCCTCCGGGTTCAGGTCGCCTGGGAAACGGCAGGGAGGTATTCTTATTGGCTGGCTAATCTTAGGATTTATACAGCCGGGACTGCCCACCTTAAGTGTTAAAGTCCTTCCCACATCTTAATGGGACAGCGCCCGCTTGGCCGTGCAGCTAAACAATAAAAAAAACCACCAAACATCCACATGTACATGTATTTCAGCTACAATGTCAGATTCGGTATCTACTAGTGGTATTTTGTGATCCTACATGTCCTCTCTGGCATGCCACAAGTTCGACCCGAAAAACACAGCGCAGCGCACCACGACTTTCCTCACCGTCCTGTGCGCAGCCGCCATCTCCTGCACCTCCGGTTTCCCCCGCTAGGTGGAGCTCAATCTGCACCTCGATCTGGTTGAACTCCTGCACGCGCATGCCCAGTTCCTTCACCAGCCGGTCCAGGTCAGAGTTCAAGTCGTCCGTGACCTCCTGTCGAGGTACCTTCGTCTTCTTCCTGGAAAACGTGATAATGTCCATATATGGTTATGATACTTAAAATAATCTTCGTCTTCTTCCTGGAAAATGTAATAATGCCCATATATGGTCACTGCTGCAAAATGATCTTTGTCTTCTTTCGGGAAAACATTATAATGCCCATATATAGTCACAGGTACGAATAGCCGTACGTCATAATGCCAATATATGGTATCAATGCCTATATATGGTCAACCAGTCTTTATGAAAACACAACTCGAAACTTCTAACTGAATCTTACTTCTTGGGGTCCTCTGACGGAAAGAACTTCCTCCTGAGCATGCGCAGTTCGTGCTTGGCGTGTTCTGTGCGCATGAGCACCATGGCCAGCTCCTGTTCCGCCTCGCGCACGCGCAGTCGCGCCAGGTCAGTCATCCTCTGCAGATCCTTCGACTCTTTATCCTGACGTCAGAGTTAAAATATCGGAAATTAATTAGTATTGTATCCAGAACCGTGCTGTATCCAAAACTGTGCTTTATCCAGAACCTTGCACATGCGCGGTTCTGGATAGCCCACCCGTATTCAGAATCGTGTCTGGAGCAGGTATACATTATTGGATACGATGTAGACTATCCGGAACCGTGCCTGATCCTAATCCTAACCCTTTCAGGCATAGAACTGGATAGGCACGGTTCCGGATACGATAGACGGCCTATATGTAAAAAAAAATCTCGCATACAGTTTAAGCCTTTACATGCTTCGCGTCCTTGGATACACCAAGACTACCCAGAACCGTGCCTGATTTAGTCCATTCAGTAATATAGAACAACATAGACACGGATCTGGATACGTTAGACGGCCTGTATCTATAATTCCGTAGGCAGTTTAAGCCTTACATGCTTGGCGTTCATCCGTCCCTGCCGCTCGTCCAGTTCGAACCTCATCCGGTCGTACCGCTCCTTCATGTCCGTCCGCAGCTGCTGGCAGCTCAACTGCACCCTCTGGCGGACGTCTTCGTATCTGCAGCACAAGGAGGTTAACATTTAGCATGAAAGATCATCTGTGTTAGCCAATACTAGTAAATTGGGAACAAGGCTGACGGAGTCGGCCGAAAATTTGGGTAAGCCCCAATTTACTTCGTGTTGGCTTGAACGTTTAGCCCTTTTAGTCATAAGGTTAACATTTACATGTACTAGTAATACCAATACCGGCTTTGGGGTGTATAGTTATACTGTACTTAACTTCAAAGCTTATGATATAAATATCCTCCGCTGTCAGACTTTGTACAGACCCATGATGCTGATTCGAAACGGACAGAAAATGGTTCCAAGATTGCTTTCGAAAAAAATTGAGACAGAAGTATTAAGAAAATGAGTATAAAACACAACATAGACACTATCCTGAAGTGTGAAAATCGTTCCGTACCTTTCCTGCTCCTCTGCAAACACCCCCCCCCCCACACACACACACACTCATGCATGCCCTCTTAGTTTTTTTTTTTTTGGTAGCGAAAATATGTTCCGTACCTTTCCTGCTCCTGTGCTTTCCCCCTCTGCAGAGCCGCCGCCATCTCCCCCAGCATGCCGTCATACCCCGCCCTGAGCGCGGCTACCCGCCTCTCCTGCTCCTCCTCCCACGCGCGAACCTCCGCTTCGTTCTCTGCTGCTTCCTTCAGCGCGGCTTCAGCATTTTCCTTCTGGGAATCCTGCTCCTAGAGGTTATGTAATAGGAAAATAGTGGAGTGGATTGTTCTGCTCTTTGTATGCTTTTAATGTAACGGCTTCATATGATGGATTGTCGCAAATAAGCCTCGCGATTTAGCCGTTAACGCGTTATAGCTGCCAGGAGGCTTGTGTGTACATTTTCTTGTTCCTGTAATAAACCATTCTACGTCTATATTACGTGTATTTTAAGCATGTCGTCTTAAATAGCAGACTCTTGTAAGGGCATGGACAATAGGAATGGTAGGTTTATCGGTTTGTCTCCCTTCTTAACAGAAGAGTATATTTAAACGACACTCAATTCCATCGTGAAAAAAGGATTTTACTCAAATGGAACGACACTAGTGTGTCGTGTGAAACATGTGACTTAATGTGTACACAGATAAAAAATACAATCAATTATTTAACCCTATCTAGCCGGGGGGGGGGCTAAAAGTGCCCGAGCCAACTTTGATGTCGGATAGCGTCCGATCCGCTAGTGCTAGAACCACCAAACGTGGTGCCTTATCGTAAAATATTGTTGGCAACGATTTTGTATCAGTGGATCATTTTATCTTAGTTTTATTTCATTTTACTGAAAATACAATTAAAGTACGTATATACTACTAACGTACCAACAGAGAAGCCGACATCGCTTCCTGCAAGTTCCCCACGACGTTTTGAAACTTTTCGGCGAGCGCCTGGTGCCTTTCCTCCACCTGCCGCTTGGTGGCGCTATTTTGCTCTGCGACCTCCTGTATGCCCTTCATTAGCATTTCCACCTGAAAAAGTTCTAGTGTAAATAGTGTTGTATCCAAAACCATGTACTCAGACACGGTTCTGGATAGCCCACGCGTATCCAGAAATGTGCCTGGGACAAATCTGCGTTGGATACACAGTCACAGAGACTATCCAGAACCGTGCCTGATCTTAAGCCTAGCTCATTCAGGTATAGAACTAGATAGGCAAAGTTCTGGATACAATACCAATTGCTACTGATGACATCGTAGGCCAGGAATACCTCCGATAGCTCTTAACTGGAGCCCTGTGTGCATTGCATGATATAACTCACCGTGGTACGTTCTGTGTTTTGCAGAAATTGCAAATAAATGAGCCATGGTATACAAAAGAAGTTCAAAGGTCGCCCGCTAGCTATAATAGGGGAATCCCCTTACACAACAACACCTGAGCTGGCAGCCATTTTAGTTTCACAGGTGAACACGTAACGCTTCCTCCTTGGATTCATGTACTGCAGGGCGTTACTTTCCCGTCTGTGAACTATATTTTGAAGTTTCCTTTCCTGACTTTGACAACCTTTACTGTTAAACGTCCTAACTAGCCGTAAAGGTCGCCTTTAATGCGTCCTTTCTTTGCTTCAGGTGTGTTCAGGTGAACACAAAACAAGATGCCTTACATGAACGCCAGCGCCAGTGTTGTTGTGAGCGGGCTGTCGGGTCGTGTGAACAGTCAGAAGCTGAGGGAACATTTCGAGTCTGCGCACCGTAACTCCAGGATACTACAACTTGTCACGTTTTCAAAAATCGGAGCTGCGCTGGTAGAGTTCCTGACGCCAGAAGGTGTGTACATTTACATTCATCTCACAGTTCAGTAGAACGTGATCATGTAAGGGATGTTCTATCACACCAGAACAGGAACATAGTACCGGCAAACAGAGGCGGGCCATGGGGCCCTGAAGCCGGCTAATAAGCAATCACTGTTATTATTCATCCCGCAGAAAGGTTTTGTAGAGACTAGTATTTGCGGGAAACTTTAAGACAAAGGGTTAATCTTAAGACATGACGATATCGTTCCTGCAGACGCCGCCGACGTGCTGGCAAACGAGGCATTGCTGCAGGTGAGAGGGCTGTCAGCCATGCTTCTTCAGGATGGAAACAAGAGATCCTTGTCGGGAGGAAGATGCGCCGGTGCCTTACATAATTTCCTCCGGTCACTGCCTGGTCTGCGTAGGCACACTAGAGAATCAGGTAAATGTTTCCTTGTATGATCCAGGCGTTAGGTGGCCTTAGGTTAACCAGTAACAAACGTCACGTTATGGAACAAGCTCCAAATAACAGTGGAATCTCCTGTCAAACGAACAAGCATAATTAGGTTAAATACACAGGTAGAGAAAATAAAAACGAGGAATTTAAACCAATATATAGGGTCAAAACTGTAGATTATTTTCGAAGCTCTGGTGACCAATGTTGTCAGGCCTGTATTGGCGTCCGTTAAGTACGCTGGGTAGCCTGTGTTACACAAGCTCTCGGCCGGAGGTTAATGACCCCCACTCCAAGGCGGCAACTTCGGGGCCGCCGGCCGCCAGGAGCGCGATTAGTCAGGCTAGTACGCTGGGGGGGGGGGGGAGATAAATTTCTATAGAGATGCTTAACCGGTAAATGATTATCGTCCTGTACTGTTGACTTTACCACTTAGTGAAAACGTCGTCTTGTTTCCTACTGCAGGTAGCTTCCAGGTGTCAATCGGAAACTTGGCTGAACCCGACATGGATCCAGACGCGTGCCTCGTTGTGAGTGGGTTTCCGGATGAAGAGAGCTCCTGGCCATTTTCTTTTTGGACGAAACGACTGGTCGAGTTTCTGGAAATAGGAACTGCTCTGATCGAGTTCTCTTCGCCAAAGCGTAAGTACACACCTGTACTCTCAAGTGTACAACAGAACATGATAACGCTACTATATTCTGCCAAGATATCAGCTGTTCTACTTGCCTTTTCATGTTTTGTACTCGATCAGACAAAACTTTATTGCCATTTAATTGCAATTAATGATATACCGTGAGCATATATAATGATAAGGTATGTTTGTAAAATGTACGTGTCTTCACACTGACCTGACAAGAAATATATGTTGCTGCCACGGTTGAAAGACAAAAAAATTTACATGATTTAAGTTATCAATCTCATTCTTTTCACATATCGTTCATGTAGACGCTGCCGAGATTCTCGCAAACGAGAGTAGACTGCTGGAAGAGACAGGGCTGCAAGTGACAAAACTGGAGCCCCTGCTGTGTCCCAAAGAGGACGAGACACCCTCACAGATACAGTTGTCTCAGCTTCAGCGACAACTCAAGACCGCCAAGCAGAATCTGAACAGCAAAGAAGAGCAACTCCAACAGGTGACGACGGTAAATGAAAGCCTACAAGCTGCACTCAGACGTGAGAGAGAAGCCCAGAAAATCTCAATCAACCTGAGTCGGAGGCTGGAACAGGAAAACAGTCAACTAAAGAACCAGGCAGAGGCTGACAAGAGGAAAATTGAAGGACTGGAGAATCAGCTGCAGATCTCTTCGTCCACCGAAATCAGCAGTCTGTACGAGATGAACTCTGACCCCCGCGGGGTGGCCGTCATCATCAACAACATCCGGTTTGAGGACATGGCGGACCGGGAAGGGGCTGAGGGGGACACAGGTCAGGGTTTTATTTTACCCAGAACCATGCCTGTCTAGTTCTATACCTGGATGGTCTAGAGATAGGATAAGGCACGGTTCTGGGTAGTCTACCCATGTCCAAGAACAAAATTAGTTGTGGATGGTTGGGTGGGTGGGTGGTTGGGTGGGAAATTAGTTGTGGATGGATGAATGGATGGATGGATGATGATAGATATATAAGGATTGATAGGTAGATATATCTTCCTTCATTCCAATCCAATGTCTATCTTTTACACAGATCGCCTTCGAGAAGTCTTCGAAAGCCTTGGCTTCACCGTCCTGACCTTCATCGACCTTGACCACGCCAAGATGGTGGCCGCTTTGAAGGAGCAGGGCAAGGCCGACCACTCCAACCATGACTGCTTCGTCTGCTGCATCATGTCGCACGGCACCATGGGAAAGGTCTTCTCCTCCGATGACGTAGGCTTAGATATCTGTGAGCTCATGAAGCCCGTCAATGCTAAGAAATGTCCGTCTCTCAAAGGGAAACCAAAGCTGTTCTTTATCCAGGCTTGTCAGGGGGAGAAAACTCAGGGTAGGGAGAGCTTCGATGGCGACCATGACGCCAAACCTGTGCCCTTTATCTGCCACGAAGCCGACTTCTTCCTGGGTCTGGCCACGGTGCCGGGCTATGTGGCCTTGAGGGACCCGGACGGGGCCCCTTACGTGAAACATTTGGCAAAAATACTGAGAGATTTCGGCCCAACGCACGATCTGTCTGCCATAATGGCCATGGTGTGCGACAAAATGAACGAAGTCGATGCTGAAAAGTGTGGGTGGATCTCG
The DNA here is from genome assembly GCF_001625305.1 of Branchiostoma belcheri. Classification (NCBI taxonomy): domain Eukaryota; kingdom Metazoa; phylum Chordata; class Leptocardii; order Amphioxiformes; family Branchiostomatidae; genus Branchiostoma; species Branchiostoma belcheri. The sequence goes on along the minus strand of NW_017804675.1, from coordinate 15,614 downwards.
TCCAACCACAGCACTTTGCGCAAAAACCTCATCTTCAAACCAAAGTGATTCACTTTTGGTTAAAAGCGAACGGCGTGGCTTTGGTTTCTCTTTCGGCATCCTGTTTGGTATAACGAAATGAGATGAGACACAGATATCTATGACTATTTGTATGGCCACACCCATTTTGTAGCTGCAAATTCTGATAGAAATTTCACATAGAATGTAAACACATGGAGTGTCTGAAAATTGCAGTGTGTTTTGCAGTGATGAAACAAGTTATAAATTGTTGACCAGTTCTGTTTATACATTGTTAATGCTTTCTTCTTATATGATGTGTCACAGGGATATCAATTATCAAGTATTGTATCAACAGGTAATAGATTTGTGTTTGGCACTTTTTCATCAATGTTAAAGTATGAAAATGTTCAATGCAATCAATCATCCATCAATTTGTGTAAACAGTTCTTCATTTAGTATTCAAAATGACAGAAAAAAGAATAGGCCTTGATCCTATGAAAACTACAAGGCATCCAATAGATTTGATTGTCACCCTATGTACTAGCATGAAGCGCTGTATAAGCCCAAATGTACATTTGCAGCAATGTACAGTTCAGTGAATTTTAAATTGTACAACTTAAATTTTCGATGTTTTCATTAGCTTTTCAAACAACTCTCTAGCTTTTCATTAGCTTTTCAGACAACTCCTGAAAATCAATGATGTAATAAATTTTTCTGTGTATTACTGCTGTTTTGTCAGATTGCAGCATTTCTAGTTGTCAAATTCAGCTGGTCTGATCCTAGATTTTGTGCAGACTTTAATAACATGTAAAGGTACATCATATAGATCTTCTCGGAAGGTCTTTGAAGAATATCTATTTTCATATGTACCTGAGACTGTAAAGATTTGTGAATGTTAACATTTATCTGAACATTTTAGGACACAAGCTTTGTAGAACGTCAATGAAGTAAACCCTTCTTCCACCTAATATGCATTTTAGCTTTGTTACATGTAATCAGTTTGCAGGCAATAAACATATTCCTATCAGCTATCATATGTCTCGTAGGCAATCATTCTTGTGGCGTCGAATGATCAAGTGGTTACTAATAGGCTAGCGGAAATGAGATCAAGAGGTCACGGGTTCGATCCCTGGCGTTCCTGGCTGGACACCGTGTCCTTGCGAAGGAATGGGATGGGTGCCACTGTCCAACACCACGCCTTAGACACAGTGGACTAACAAACATCTGTCCCCACAGCCTCAGAGATCACTTTTGCCCTAAAGCTTTTCTATACAATCATTAATTAGTATATTTCTCAATCAGTGAATCTTTTGAAAGGTAGAAACTCGTACCTCCAAATTTTCGATGTCCACTGTACGTCTTGATCACGGAGTGACCTAGAAGATCCACACAAGTCTCGACCTAGTCTCGTGTTCTCGCGAGACTTGGTCACTCCGTGATCAAGATGTACAGTGGACATCGGAAATTTGGAGGTACGTGTTTCTACCTTTCAGAAGATTCACTGATTGAGGAATATGCTACTAAATGACTGAATTAATATACTACATACGTAACAGATGAACCTCGTCAACGACAATCATCATTGTCTTCACCCACCTGCTGGTCCAAATCTCTCCTCTCCTCCTCCAGGTCCAGCCTGCTCCTCTGCTCCAGCTCCTCCTGCTGAACCTTCTCCATCTGCCCCCCCCACACACACACACACACCTGCCGGTCCAGCTCTCTCCTCTCCTCCTGCAGGTCCAGCCTGCTCCTCTGCTCCAGCTCCTCCTGCTGAACCTTCTCCATCTGCCGCTCATCCTCCAGACGTCTCAGTAACGTCTCCAGCTCCTCCCGCTGATGCTGCGCACGGAGGTACCTGCACGGGACGGAACAGGGAATTATCACAGGAACAAGCAACAAGACGTCTCAGCAGCGTCTCAGCAGCGTCTTAGCAGTGTCTCAACAGCGTCTCAGCAGCGTCTCAGCAGCGTCTCAAGCTCCTCGCGCTGCTGCTGCGCACGGAGATATCTAAGGAGGTTGGGATAACAGTGTTGTTGTTGTGCCCTGTACAGTGCTTTATCCAGAATTGCGCTTTATCCAGAACCATGCTTTATCCAGAATCATGCTTATGTACGGTTCTGGATAGTCCACGTGAATCCAGAACCGTACTTTTTGGGGGCAAATCTACGTTCTTGGATACGCCCAGAGCATTCAGAACCGCTCCTGATCTTATCAAAGCATGAGTTATATATAATCTATGAACGTTGGCTATGTGAACTAATTTTGTATACTATCCAGCCTTTTTGATAACGTGTAACAACCGATCCATCAGTATTATATTGCAAACATATTCCAAAAACGGATCCATCAATACTATATTTACAACGTATTACAGAATCTCCACTATGTTTCCATACCTCTTGCGCCACTCCTTTGCTAACCCTCTAACGTGCGAGTAGTTGTCCTCGGCTGTGTCTGTAACGCTGGTATCTATAGGGTCAGTGGAGTCCTCCATGGTCGTGAAAGAACCAGCCACTAACAACGGATCTAGGGCAGATTTTTCCTGTCACAAGGCAGCCGACGGTTGTACGTCACGTGCAAGACTGCCCCAAGAATGTCTGCTTGTGGTCGCACGACGATCGCGCGACGATCTCACGACGGAAACTTTCAACTCCACCACCGATCACGATAATACGACAGAGCTAGGATGTCAACTTTGGTCCCGATAGGGCCTGTCATGTGTTGTGTGCGCGAAAACCAAGAACACAAGAGAACCCGTCGCAATCTTTACAAATTTCAGAAATCTCTTCTATTCAGTGCACAGATAACCTAAATCATCTTCATAAATAAATTATATAGAGTAAACTGTGGGTCTTTTATTCTCATGGAACGGACATACACAACGGTTTTCCCTGTCGTTTTGTTATTTCGGTATTTGCACATTGAATAGATCTTTTGGTGGAATAATGGCAGCTGAAAGTCCAGTACCTCCATTTTCTAACGAACAACAGCGCTTGCCTTTTGTAACACTCCCTTGTATGACTCTTTCATATCGCTACTCTAAAGGAGTTTTGTGTGAAGCCTAGTCACTGGTGGTATCTTAGCAACACGCAAATGTTGAAGCGCCCGTTACCAAGACCTGACAATCACAAACAGCTGAAGTCTAAATATGTAGGTATAAATTTAGATAGTATAAAGAGAGAAGAAGAGTCAACATTGTCAGGAGTCAGTACAAGCACATTGTCACTGTACCATTTAGAGAAAAATACTGCAGGTAGTAAATCTGTCAATAGAATTAACAGAAGGTGACTTTGGTTTACTCTCCTTTGTCAGTCCAGACGACACATTCTATCCCGTCGTGTCACCCAAACAAAACATTATGTTAAGGTAGGCAAGTATCATTTCTTTTAATATTTTCAATCTTCTTCTTTTTACCCTTGATAGAGAAACTTTGCAATGAACAGAGCACTTCATCCTCAATACTTTTATTAACACTTTTTTACATACATAAATCGGCCTCTATGATCTACCTAGACTCAAATAACAGTAACTTGTATCTCTTTACATACACATGATAACTCCATATGCCAAATGTAAAGATATACATGTATAAACGGTTGAATGTAGATATGCAAACGCTCGTACAACTTTGAAGTCTGTATCTGTTTTGAAGTCCCGTCATGACTCAGGGATTTGCATGAATCGCCTAGAATATTCTCCTTTAATTACTTGAGAAGAGTTGTTTGTTTGTAACTATATCACAAATAGTAACTTGAATCTGCAATGAATTCAGAAACGAACGAAAACATAATATCTTATTACAAGTCCATCCAAATTGTCTGAATAGCCCCTTTAGAGTCAGAAGACAGTCTGGCAGCTACTCGGGGAAACGTTGAAGTACTTTTTCCTTCTAATCGACCGATTCGCTACTTTGGAAGATAAAGGGTGCTCCTGGAGGCCGGTTTGCGTCGATGACGTGCCCTTTGACCTGTCGTAAAGTCCCCTGGCTTTACGACACTTTAGTATTTTTCTCAGCTCCCCGAGTTCCCGGCTGTTCAAGTCTACAAGAACCTGCAGGTGAGTCAGGTTATCCCACAGCATCTGCTGAGATCGGGGGGGAACTCCCGGTGGTAAGACAATCTTCCACATCCTCTAACGTCTCCGCCATTTCCTTCCGCTGTTTGGCCACGTTCACGCAGATCTGTCTGGTGGTCTGCGCGATGTTTGTGTCCGAGATTTCTCCGCGAGTCGCTGCAACTTTCTCCTTATCCAGTCTCTGCACCAGGGAGATGGACAGGGTACAACTTTTCATCCATGTACTGCACGGTCTGCTGAAGGTTGCGTATCTGCTCAAACACCATGCAGAACTCTCTCTTCAGATCGCCCACTTTTCCCTCCACTTCTGACACCAGGTTTGTGTTCTCTTGGTGACCTTTCTCGTACAGGTTTACTAGATCCATTTCCTGCCAGGCAAACTCGGCTTTCAGCTTCGCGTTGTCCATCTGAATCTGCCGCTGGACATCCTTCAGTTCCGACTCTAAGGATTGTCTCAAAGTTTCCAGTTTTGCGTCTTGAAGAACTTTCTCCTCCACCTCCGCCATGAAGGTATCGTGAAGACGTCTTGCGCGTTCCTTCTCCTCCTTCCACCTGAGCTCATACGTCTTGGTCTGCTTCTCAAGGAACCTTCTTCTTGACTTATTCTGCGAGTCTTCATCCTCCGCCGTCTTGGATAGTTGTTCCTTCATGGCAGCCGCCCGGGCAGACACGCGCCAGAGCCGACGAATTCTGCTCTTCCGCTTCTCCAGCAAACTCCGGTTCTGCTGACTCTCGTCTTTCAGCTCCTCTTCAAGTTTCTGCTTGTCTTTTGTGAAGTTGTCTGTCTCCTTTCTCCGCATCGCGCGCTCGTAATCCACCTGAAATAGATGTTTCCATACTATTAGACACTTCACTAGCTGCACCTCATAGAAACGTCGGACAAAAAACAAAGACAACCTGGTGATACATCCAAGTTACGCACTTATTTCATAATACCACATGACAATACAATAAACAATATTGCCCCCTTTCTCCAGTTACCCAAGATCATTTGGATACGCCCAGTGCCTTTTCATGTATGCTCGTGTTAGTGGTGGGATTTTAAGGTTGTCATCATAAAGTATTGACGAAAATCCTAGTAAAAGATGTAGTTTGCATGCCCCCCCCCCAAAAAAAGTCTGAATAGACCGTTTCCAAAATCATATCCAGTTGCTTGACTACCTGTTTTATTGGCGTATTTTATTACCTGGATGTCTAACCTTCGCCGACGGAATTTGTAATTGTTCGTAATTGTGAGATGAGTCGTTAAAGTTAATTAAAATTGCTAACCTGAAAGTTGAGCTCGGCTAGTTTCTTTGTCGGCCAGAGAGAGTTCTTGAGTCCGTTGATCAGCTCCTTAAGCTTAGTGATTTTCTCCTCGTACTTCTCAGCCTGAGCCTTCAGACTCGCCTTCTCGTGCTGGCTGTGATAATGGGAAATAAGGATTTGTTATATACAATATATGACCACATACAATGCTCCTTTGTTACATTATGAACACATTTGTTCTTCAGCATCTCCTCAACTCTATGTTTGTTTGTGGAGGAAGTGAAGGACTTGGTTACTAGACATTGGCTCCTTATCAGCTTAACGTGCACATTCTGGGAGAGGCCAGATGTGTCATTTCTTATCTCTTTCATGTGCACTAGCGATGCACCCTTTCAGTACACCTTCTAGCCTAGCAGTTGAAAGTCTGATAAGACTACACAAATACTGTACGTGCATGACGAATTAAAAGTAGTCACTAGGCACATTTTAATGTGCTTGTGAAGATACTGAGGAAATGAATGAATGAGTGAGAGTAAATGAATGAATGTTTGAATGAATGAATAAGTGAGTAAATGAATGAATGAACGAATGAACAAATCCCCCAACAAAACTGCAGTCCTTACGTGTGTTCTTCCTGCATCTTGAGCTGTTTCCTTAAGAAGTCCTCCTCCATCTCCCGGCGTTTCTTGGCGGCCGCCTTCAGCTCCAGACCCGCCGTCTCGTACTTCTGACGCCACTTCCGGGCGGCCACCATGAGGTGGTGGATCTGCTCGGCCTGACGGGACTCCGTGTCCGAGGAGATCCCGGCAACGGAACCGGTCACTGGAACGGGACGGCATCTACCGTTATAAAACACTGGAACGGCACGGTACCATAAATACTATAAACTACAGTACTGTTATACAATAGGACACCCCGGCAACAGATCCGGGCGGCCACCATGAGGTGGTAGATCTGCTCGGCCTGTCGGGCTTCTGTGTCCGAGGAGATCCCGGCAACGGAACCGGTCACTGGAACGGTACAGGATCTATCGTTAAACACAATATCCACTGCTATAAACTATAGTACAGTTATACACTGGGACACTCCGGCAACAGACCCGGTCACTGGAACGGGACAGAATCTACCTTTTTTTGAATGCCCCTGTTGTATTCAGAAGCGTGTTTAGTACAGAATCATTCTTCTGGAGAGTCAATGCGTATCCAGACCCGTTTCGATCTAGTTCTATGCCTGACTGGGTTAGGGTTAGGATCAGACACGGTTCTGGATAGTCTCCGCGTATCCAAGAACATAGATTTGCCCCAGGCACGGTTCTAGATGCGGAGTATCCCGAAGCGTACCTGAGTGTGTATAAAGCACAGAAACAACAATGCCTTATGTCCACCGTTATAAAACATGGCACATGCTACATAATTATTTAGGAACGCTTTATCAAGCAATAGCGTTCCTGGATACACGTCGACTATCAAGAACCGTGCCTGAGCATAATCCTAGATAAAGCGCGGTTCTGGATACGCGTGGACTATCCGGAACCATTCCTGAGCGTTGCAAAATGAAGTACGGATACAGCAAGGTCTTTACTTACCCGATCCCGCCGGCGTGGACACTCTGCTGCCCCTGCGGCTGGACAGGGCAGACATCACCGCGCTCATGCTGGTCCGGGGCGGCGTGAGTCTACCACTGCTTCAACACGATAACTAGCCTGGTGACCGGACCGCCGTCAGCTCAGTCCTATTCCTTCGGCGCCGAGAGCGTTTGGGGCCGCCAACCAGGCCTCAATTACCGCGCTTCGGATGCTGGAGATTGGTCCTGTGCTGGGTAAAGGCTGGGGACGAAAAATTCCCGCCAAGCCGACCAAAGGTTTGGTACCCAGGCTACACAATAACCTCCAGGCAGATTTTGGTAGATACAAGTCCGTCAGTGATATATTATCAAATAGGGAACACGGTATCCGCCATTTGGCTGATGGAAAAATATATGCCAGTACAAAATAAGAAAGCCTGGTAAAGCTGAGGCTAGCACTGATTCAACACGATAATCTTCTACCAGATCTTTGGTGGCTACAAGACCGAGATACTATAAAACAGGCAGGGCAGTACCCGATACGCCACCATTTGGCTGGACGACAAAAAACGAATACTAGGTACAAAAAGGAAAGACACAATAAAGGCCTAAAAAGGCGTCCAAGGCTAAACTCTTGCTTTGGGAGTATCAACCTGCCACAGATCTAGGCCAACGTGAGAATCTCACTGTTTCAACGGGCCACTGTGATGTCCTACTTCACTCGTCGGCCTTCCCGGTAAAAAAATTGTACGGCAGTCTCCTATCATGGCTAGAACATTAACACAGGTTAGAGCCTTCCCAGCGAGATCTTGTGTCGTGTTTTGGTCGGTGTTTTGCCCTTCCCACGGTTGCTAGGGGCAACCAAACACGGATCCACAGCAAGCTGTTTGATATGTTATCTTGTACAGGAGGTGCGATGTGCTAATCTTTGCTTTATGTTTCGGAATTCCAGTTTATTATCTTTTCATGCTCCATGAATGCGTGTCCCACATACCCGACAATCATCACGTGACGGGGCTGTTTTCTTAAGGTTTGCGGGAGCAAGTGGTGAATCATGCTTTATTATAGAGGAGCTGAAATAACGCACGCTAAATTATTCAGAGAAGATTTGGAGGATTGGAATAATGTAAACAGTGATGCAACGTTAACGTCTTTGGGTTTTCAAAGGAAATATAATGTTTTTATGAAGTCTAGACCTTGTTTGTTTGTTTGTTTGTTTATTTTTATTCATTTATCCAGGGTGTATATATTGCCACTAAGACGTTTTTCAATGTGCCCTGCAGGCATACATAAATAAATAATACGAGAAAATAATATAAAAAAGACCTGCTCATGTCAAGGACATGCTGAGACGTTTATAGGCTGCCGATATAGTGTTTGGTGACCTACAGACCTACATAGTTTGGCGTTTCAACTTTAATGTAACATAGTAATGTAGCAATAATTCCTCCTAATGCTCTACCTCACTTATCTAACGCGCATGAGGGGGGGGGGGTGAATATGCGCTAAAGGTCATTGTCATTGTCGTTGCCATATATGGGTACATTATTATACATGTACATGTATGTTAACCTACCGTCAATAGAGAATCTTATAACACAAATCGGATTGGATCTGTCAGACCAGGTAAATGATCCCTGTACAATTGTGTGTTGGAATAAAGTTCAACCTTTTGCTATGATTACTACCAACACAGATGAACTTTCATGATAATTAATTGTTTCTTGCTTCCTGCATCAATATCGCATCTGATTGGTTAGAGAAGATTGAAGCCAGCTGTTGTAGTTTTCCTAACAAACTGGGTACATTAACTTACTACAGGTGATGATGGGTGGAACCATTGTTTGCGCCTAAATAGGGGAGTTTAATATATTGTTAGCTCTTAATTTACAACGAAATAAGTGTGGGTTTCTCATGAACCATTCCTAATACATGTTGCAACTAACATACATATCGGAAAAGTGATTCCAGATTTCCTTGCGTCGCCGTTTGGGCAGTGAAACGAACATCCTTTGTTTTCGTGACGTTATCATCTACCTGCAGAAACAAATGGAACAGTCCGAAGTCAGGCTATAAAGTTGTGTAAATCAGGAAACCCGTACAGTCCGTACAGTGGATGTAACATGGCGGGGTGAGTTTGCTTTTCTCTTATTTTTCTACCTCGTGTAAAGATTTGCTCCCCCCTCCCCCCCCCCCGCTTGCAATACGCGGATGTAAAGCAGGTCTTACATCTACAATCTTTCTGTTGGGAAGGCAGCCCGTTGCCTTAGCAACGAAAAGATTCGTGCGTTGTATAGAAGTAACTCGTGCGTTTCGTGTATATCTGTAATTCGTGCGTTGTATATTTGTAACTCGCGCGCGAACGTTGTATAGTTGTAATTCGGCTTGCGGCGCGAAAACCTTGTATATTTTGCTTTGTTGTATGAATATGTTGTGTCACATGCCATGTTAAAATCCATAGAATTCCCAAGACTTACTCTTGTGGAATTGGATGGGTGAACAAGTAAGGAATGTTTTGAGTGGTACACGACATTCCTTACTTACTGTGTAGAAGTTAACCAGTTTTCATGGAACTGTGTTAAAATTCCATGAAATCTTGGGTAGAATCTTAGTGGTGGCATTTCACGTGGTTGTGTTTGTATTTTAATTAAATAGTGGTTAAATTGTTGTTCTTTATGCTTGCTGTGCGCGGGGCATCTCACGACGTTGTTATAGCTGTAAAACGTGCGTGGTATAGATGTAAACGTTGAATAGTTTTAACTCGTGCGTTTTATAAAAGTAACTCGCGAAAACCCCGGAGACTGGAAATATGATGCAGCGCGATTCGATTCAGATATCTTACAACACAAAAAATCTTACACTACAACAGTTGAGTCTTTCTTTCGCAAACACTCGCAAGCACGCACACAAACACGATAGAATTCTGCTTTAAATGTATGATTGTTAGAGCCCACGTGAATTGACACCACTAAAATCCACAGAATTCCAAAGACCTATTCTTAGGAATTGGCTGGATTATTGTAAGAAGTAGGTAGTCATTTAGACTTAAGTGTATTAACATGTCTTTCTCCCCCATGCATAAATAGCTTGCTATAGTATTTCTGGGGTTTAGGCCCAACTCATGGCTTTGTTTTTTTGCCCCATCTGGGAAGGGTGGGTAGCTTCGGGTACTGATAAATGTTAAGCAGTAGTTTGTAAATAATGATATAAAGTCTGTTAGGCTCGTGCCAAACCCCCCGGGGTGTGGGTGTAATTTCAGCGCTTGTCCTTTTCTTAGCCCCCCTCCCCACGTTGCTATATCGTATCTTTCTACTGTCTGTATTCGCACACACGCACTGCCAGGATGTTTCTAAATAGCCAATACATTAGAAGGTTTTATAACTTATGTAAAGGTTCTGGAGATACGAAATTGTTCATGATGCTCAATATGTATCTGTACAAAAAGTACATTGAATAAAGTGTTTTGCAATACAAACAAAACATTGACCATGTTGTCGTCCTTTCCTCGCACACACTGTCAAACGCTTAGTAAATCACTAAGGTTAAAACCAATGTCTTAATTTCAGAAATGTCAGAAATTGAAAAACAGTAAAGACATTCAAATGCACACGTCTAATATGTGATACTCAAGCTTGCGAATTTCATGCTGTTCTTGTTTCTCTGTTTCAGGATCGCCAAACGCCGGGTCAAGGCCGTGTGGCATCCGAGAATGAATGGAGGAGCTGACAAGTGAATGAATGAATGCATGAATGAATGGGTAGCTGAACTAACGGATGATTGGGACAATGGGCGAATGAGTAAACTTGCCTGTACTTGCTACTAGTACAGTGTATATGTAGCTGTAGTCTGTCTAGTCCACCCAGTACAGGGCAGACAGCGATGTTTGGTACCGCTTGGTTCTCCCAGGACAGGGTGAAGCAAGCAGTATTCGCGCCTTATACTCGTTATTAACGCGTGTCTTTGTTTTATTTCTAACACTACAGCTACACCATGTGCTGGAAGACAGAATTTGGAGTATCTACAACACGAGGACTTCTCCCTAAAGACTGGCTGTTGGAAGGAAACAGACTGCTTCTTGGCTCTTTCAGCTCTGAAGACCAGGCTGTATGGAAAAACAAACGAATGGATGAACAAACTAATTGATGTGTAATAATTCCATCCTGGTGTAAATTTAGTACATGTAATTAGTTTCTTCCCAGTACAGGGTTGGAAAAGGCCGCTATGTGTTTGCCTGGTTCTATAGTACTGTATAAATCAAGTCGACATTGTATATTATACCAGATATTAACGTGAACCTTCTTTCTCTCTTCTCTTTTCTCAAAACACAGGCCCACCCTGGACTGGAAGTTCCGTGGGTTCTACAACGCGAAGACTTCTCCCTGAGGACTGGCTGGTTGAAGGAAGTGTTCCTGGCTCCGTATCTCCGACCTCAAAGAGAGCTGTTCTTGCTGTGGCGTATCCTTCATTAACTTATGCAGGTTTTATGTCTAGTAAGCTCTTCAATAAATGTCTTGTTTGATGGAATTCACTGCTAAGTAAATAATGCTATGTCTTTGATAAATGTTATCTGTAGATCGCATTTTGATTGTTTGGGTCTGTGTGCTTGTTCTTGGTATGTTGTTTTTCTGTCATTACGATACAGATGAGGCAGGATGAAGATCGCCGGTGAACATCAGGACCAACAGGAAACAGATTTACCCTTTTGAATGCGTTTATGTAAAGAATGTAGCGTCTTTCCTGTGGTTTTGTTTGTTGACAAGGACGGAATAGGTGGGGAGGGTAGTAAACTAGGACTGCATGTTGACAAAATTTTGGTCCCAGGCACTTCCTTTTAGCCATGGGAAATTGGCGCACATTAATTATTGGCAAACCGACGCTCATCCTGACATGACCGCTTATAGTCATACTATATTTGTCATTCTTTCTGAATGTTAGTATGGAATTCACTCAGCTCACACTGGTTACAAAGAAAACAATAAAATTCGACATTGAGAAGATTGTGAACAGCTAAAGGAAACTGAGGTTTAAATAAGACTAAAAAATAGGCAGTCTAGATGTATAACAAACAAACAAACAAAAACCAAAACAAACTGTAGAGTAGGATTTAACCGAGAAACAATAATATTAGATAGTCAGGTATGTAAACTTTTAAAACCTTAGAAGACAGGCACAAATAAAACATTGCCTTCGTCTCTTCTGGCTGTTCACTTTTACAAAAACACCTTCTGGCGTCATTTCTGTCACAAACTTCTGTGAGCTGAGTGAAACTCGTAACTTTGTTGTAATGTTGTCGGGACTGTGAGTGGTTGTTGTCAGGATGGCGTCCCAAGTTACCTCGGCAATGGAGGCAACACCTTGACGCGGTGCCGGGGCTTCTACCAAGTTTGTCTCCGGAAAATAAGTAAAACTGAATCTAGTCGGTGTGGTCCTGGTATGAGTAAACTTCTCGTCCTTATTATTTTATTGGGACTTACTGATCTACAAGTCTTACTATTTGGGTAGTTTTCGTGTATTATTGCCTATACTTCCTGTATTCATGATTCATGCATATCCCTTACAGAGTTGGATATACAATAAATTTTGCAAGGTTGTTTGTTTGCTTGTGATTTATTGATTGATTAGTACTAAATGATTACAAAAAGTTTTGAATGGACTTCGTTAGAGAGCCTTTAATATAAGAATTGAAAATAATATTAGTTCATCATTCGTGTAATTTGTGTTAAGCCATTAGGCCAGATCAATTTACTTTCATGGTTCATGGCAAATGAAAAAGGAAAGTATAAAAGATACACCCACGGCATTGCTTCATTCTTTCGAGTGGTCAAAATTTCAGAAATACGTACGCACACACTACATGTAAGTGATGAAGTTATCATAGGTCATTGAAATTAATTGTTCCAGTGTCTTTTGCACCCGTAACGGTATCATTATGATTTTAGTAAAGTTGGCTGCAATTGATGTACTTTAATCATAGACGCGTACGTTAAGTATCCTTGGATACCGCCTTCCTACCTTTTGATAGTCACATTTCTAACCCGGGGCCCGGCCGGGCTGTTTCTATTCACGAAAAGTCAACCATATATTCAAATAGTTTCCATTATTAATTTTTTCCAATATTTTTTCTGCTTTGTCGTTTTTACATACTTTTCGTTCCATAAGACTAACTCCTAGCAGACACGTACCACACGTACGTCCAAAGACGTGGAAATCTTGATTTTAATGACCTATGGTAACTAAAGTCAAGCTCAATATCCACCGTTTTCCTTATGGTGGGTAGATTTGGATAGCCATTAGTCCATTCGTATGAAACCGATGACGAACACACAGTCCGCCTTACTGTATCCTATTGTTTGGTTTCGACGTTGTAACACTGTTATTTTCAGTCCGTGTGGACATCGACAGCGAAAATAAGGTTTGTTCTGACCTGTGCATAATGGTGTATTGGAATGGGTAGATGAAACAGGCAATGTGTGGCCACATGTTCCACTCGTGGAAAGAGCAATGGCAAAGCGTTTTGTTTCAGAGCTGGTAAACTAGTGCTACCACGGCCCACACTGCCCGAAATCTACCGTGAGAGAACTTGCGCCATGAGCAATTATGGACAATTATGAGGACCTGCATGGGGGAGTAGTGATCATGACGAATTACACAAAATTTTCGCCGCCTATTAGTACGAATTACGTTAAAGTCTCAGAGCTGATTACGACTTTACGATTTGCGGCTAATGTCCTATTACGAATTACGTTGATTTTTGGTGGCTACCTACGGATTACGAAGTCTAAAATGGCCTGATTACGCCTTACGAAAAAGGGCACTATTGATACACGGTGACGTATATGTATTTTGAATAGCTCAAAAAGGTGGAACCTGCGCGCGCACACACGGACGTTTACTTTCAGTTTTGCGCTCTTCTCGTTTTAGCGACCACACGTACGAGTACACGACTCATAAGAATCCAACTTAAAATAGGGGGTTAAACTCATATGCATAGGACTGAAGGGCATCGGAATGATTCTGGTGACATTAAACAGCTTGCTTTTCACTTTGTTTTGAAGTGTTAGATCATTTTATGCTCAACAAGGATCCAATTACTATGTGGTCGAATCTGACAACAACTAGATAGTAATATTAGCGGTTGCTAATATAGACAGGTTTGCGTTGTACATAGTCATTGTAGTGTAACTTACAATATGTTTTTTGTGTGTGCTTTACCTTTTACAGGGTTCCTTCTCATCCTTTTCTAATCCCCACTTACCTTGTAAACAATTTCGTCATCAATATACTAACAAAAGAACAATAGTTACACCCAAAACAAAATTTCACTTCTTTATGACTTCTCTATGCCCCATGACCTTTAACCTTTTGAGGGTCATGCAGGCGTCAACAGCGCCCTCCCCACGCCTTGCCCACCTACCTACCGAACTACCTACCTACCTACCGAACTACCTACCTACCGAACTACCTACCTACCTACCCTCGCAAATGCAAGGTGATGTTTCTGCACTTCTCAAAAACTGTTCCACCACTACCCTCACTAAAAATTGACAACTACCCCCTAGTACAAGTTCAAGTAGCTAAACTCCTGGGGCTCCATATACAAGCTGACCTAAAATGAAACACCCAGGTGGACCACATGGCCAAGAAAGGAAGCCAGAGGCTTTTCTTCTTGAGAAGACTCAAATCTTTCGGAGTTACTAGAGAAGATCTTGTCACCATATATACAAGTTTTGTCCGACCCACTTGTGAGTACGCTGTCCCAGTTTGGCAACCAGCGGGGCATTACACAGTCCCAAAGACGTCAACTGGAAAGAATACAGCGAAGGGCTTTTCGAATCATCCTTGGGCCTGACTACACAACCTATACTGACGCTTGCAACACGCTATGCCTCATGACACTACAGCAACTCGGACGTGAACACCTTTGTCAGACATTCGCAAGAAGACTACTACAGTCTGAGTCCTACCGGAATTGGCTACCCCCCTTCCGGGGAGACGTCAGTGGTAGAAGAACAAGAAACAGCAGCCTATTGGACACTATTAAAACACGAACTAATCGTTACAGGAATAGTCCCATACCCTATCTTGTAACACTCTTCAACAATAATGCAACCAGTATTTGCAGTTTCGATTCAAATATGTTGTAATGCACATATGTTAAGTTTGGGAGAAGAAATTCATTAGATTTTAATTCTTATGTAAAGATCTTTACCTGACCTGAATTATCACCTTGAACGTATTAGATTTTGACGTATGGTCTCAACCATTGCATGATACGAGAATTCATCAATAATTGGAGATTATTTTCTCATAATGTTTTTTACAACGGCCCTGACTCGAATGTTTCAATGATTGCTAATATTAAATTTCTAGTCCCCCAAAATAGTTCAACCAGCACTATGCAATGCCGAACTAATATGTTTGAATATACACATTTATGACAAGTCATCAATAATAATGTATTAATAGTAGGCTTATTGAAATCTGTATGCACGATATGTATTTAACCTATGACAATGTCTACTCAGAGGTTATCTTTTAATCTGTTAATTTGTAGATTGTATTTTATTAATAATTTATGTATTTCTTTAATAATTTGTAACCCATTGTTTAATTTGTCGAATTGTTTTAGCAGTGCAATTCAGTGCGGGTTTACACCAAGCACTGCGAAACTGTAATCTTTGAGAAATAAAACCAATCACTACCACTACCTACCTACCGAACGACCTACC
>NW_017804674.1:2197-7081 GCF_001625305.1 Branchiostoma belcheri | reverse complement strand
CACTATATCCCATCTAGAACATCAACAGTCGGACACATGACTCATGCAACCTTACTATGATTGTTGGAAACAGCATTTTCAGAAACAGCATTTTCTGCAACAAATGAAGCTCAGCTTGCAAATTGGGACATTTATCCCCTAACCCAATCTACATATTATGCACTACGTTATATGCCAACGTTGGGGACAAAGCTGTAACCATTTCCCCAACTTGGGTTTGCCATGTCATCCAGTTCATCTGTAATGATAATATTGTATAGCGCCATGTAACAATGTGTATTTGTATATTTTGCATCCTTAGAGGTTATGAAAATTTTATGACATTGGTTATTATCAAACCATACAGTTGAAAATATCGCCCTCCAAATTGTTAATATGATATGTAATGATTATCACATTACATAGATTAAGGTATCTAATTCATATGGAACAAGATAGGTAAACATGAACAACATTGTCTATTCAAGAACAATAATAACAGGACACTATTCTTTACCAATGTCAAATCTTGCGTATTAATTTCCTATGTCACAACAAAAACCATATATGAGCACGTTTTGTTCAATAATACATGACCAATTTAGTTACTAATATTTCAGTTCCTTGGCCTCCCCCCTCTCCTCTCCTTAAAGAGATCCTTCACTGCCAGTGGCCTAAGCTGTTGCAACATGGCTGTATATAACTTGTACCTGTTCAATCTGGGCTATCAGGTCGTCTACATCGTCACAGATGCTTGTCTCATCTTCATTCACAAAACTTCATGTACAAGTCAAAAATCTTCTCTAGGTGAGGAAAGTGACCTTTCTAAAATAGCCATTGTGTCGTTTCTGGCAGCTGAGATGTCAAACTCGATTCTGTTTTCATCAAATGGCAAGTACTGTGTGTTACATCTTTCGACAGGAATGCTAAACTCCTATACAAACTCCTCGTTGATTTCTGCTGGTCAGCTTCAGTGTCACATTGTAGAAAAAATGAGATTGTCATGTACGTCTGCAACAACAATTTTCTGGAGGTTCTTTCTACTTACTTATAATACCACAGTTACCGTACATTAAAGCCATATCTTTTGATCATCGGGCCAGTTCTGGTTATCACCTGATCGTCTGTTACAACACGAATGGTGTCCTGAGAAGGATTGTTGTTGTCCCAGTCGTTGTTTTCCATTGTGCTGTAATTTTTGTAGATGATTCTGGGCTGGTCGGTATCTCGGTCAATAATAAACTTCGAGCAGTGTTCTGGTTTTGAGCGAGAGGCACCGCGGGTGCCAAAGGGCAGACACTGTAACTGGTAGAACTGACCCGGTACCCTGCCACTGAAACGTCAGGAACCGAAGACTGTCTGCACTGTGATCGTGAAGTAGGCGTCTTTGAGGTCTAACTTCGCTATGAAGTCTCCTGGACGTACCAGATGCTTGATGACCCCCAGAGATCCCATCTTGCTTACAGAGTTTATTGTGGAAAACCGGCTGGGCCTGGGTTGGTTGGATTAGGGCGTCTACTTGTTCTGCCTTACTCACCCGGAGGTATTGTTTTACTGTAGGTGGATTGCCGGGTTTCCCGTACATATGGAGTCGTTACAGTCGCCGCCTGTAGTTATAACTTGTGTAAAGCAACCCCAGTCACATCACACTTTTTATTGCCCGGGGCAATTGGGAACTTTTGTGAAAACTACAATCTTAACATAAGAGAAATTCAAGCCAGGTTCATCTTTAAAAGTAATAAAATTTTCTTCAATGTGTTACTTACAAGCACTACTAGTTTACCTTAAACTTGCAACATGTTGACCTGAGCTTTTTATTCTACTGCAACAATATAAGTTAGGCTGAACATGCATGTTGCTTCACTGCAACAATACAACTATAAAAACGTAAAAAAAATGTAGACCTGAGCTGAGCATACATGCTGTTTTACAGCAACAATTAGAAAATGTTGACCCTAGTATACACTACTGCAATAAGAAAAGTTTGCTGTAAAAAATACTTATACGTCTACAAGCGCCTGAAGGTACAGCTCTCTGGCGGCAGGGAAGCCGAATTCAGGCATGGAAATTCGGGCATAGCTGAGCCTGATGAGCCTGTCCAGCTGCTCAATGCTGAGGAAACTGCTCCTTTGTGTACACAGCCAGCGCTCTGTAGTTCCGCAGGACACTTTGGATGGCCTCCCCCATGCTGAGCCACCGGATCTCGAAGACGTGCTTCAGTTTGATGTAGTCTTCTCCAAGCACGTCCACCTGAAATAAGAGCACAGAATTCAATAAGCCACAGTAGAAGTACTTTGAAATTCACTGTTAAAATATTTATTTAACTTGAAAGTCATTCATTTTTGTTAATTTACACAGGGGTTTACATGTCGGAATGGTGTCCTTTCTTGCTGACCTTTCTCACTGGAATGTGGTACTGGAGCGTTGTCTTATAGTGTCTGCCTCCACCTTCTCACACCTCAGGAACGTCGTCACCAGCTCAGCCGTACGGACGTGCACATATCTTACGACCAAGACAATGTGCTGGCTGTCACTAACCTGGCATCCTTTTTCAGTGGTTTTGTTGACCTGTTGTTTCATTTTGAGAGCTGAAGTCTTCTGTATTGGCTTCTTCTCCCTTTGGATGTCATCTGCTTTAGACTTCAGGCTGTTCCTTTGTAAGGTGCCCATAGGGGACTCTGAGCTTTCCTTAAGGTGCTGCTGTACTCTGTGCATGATGAACATGGGACTTTTAGGTTTTTTTGGTTAAGACATTGCATTGGACAAAATGACATGGATCCATAGAGATTGTGGAATGACAATTATATCGTGCAACGTTCTTAAGCCATTAGTGCATGTGATAATTTAGAAGTCTCACCTCACAGAAGTCTGAAAAGTTTAAAACAACGTGTATTAGCAGTTCCAGTTACCTGGGTCAGTACTAGGTGTGACAAATGGTCCTTAAAATAATAGATCCATGTGCAGGTACTGGTACATCTATGGCATTTCACAAGTATCATCTTATTCAAAGCCTGAAAAGTTAAAAAAAAATGTGACTTAGTTGTCCTAGTTTACCAGTTGTTACCAGTGAGAAGTGTATCAAAAGCCAACAGGGCTTGAATACATATATCTGTGAGTACAAGTGCTGGTGCATCAATGGTATTTGACAAGCATCATCATATATATATTCAACGTCTGAAAAAATGATAAACTGCGGATAAGCCTTTACCGTTATCAGGGTCAGTAGGAAGTGAAACAAGAAGCCATAGGTGACAATTCTCCGTGAAGTATTATATATTGCAACAAAAAGAAGTAGCCATTGGCGACAATTCTCTGTGAACTGTGATAAATCGAACAAAGAAAAATTGTATAAACGCGCGTCGGCTCAGTCATCTTAAGACGCAACAACCAATCAGAGATGCGAAATGCCGACACGTGACGCGGGATTTGCATACAGTCTAAACAACGGGGAAGGGCGCGCGATGCCCGGAATATTTTTGCGTCAATATTCAGCGCCGTGTTTCAAGAGATTGATACCGGGAAACAAATTCTTTTCTTGTTTTGAACGCATGAACATGCATTTACGCTAATCTAGTATGATTCAGGCCAGATTATCATATTAAGATGTGTGTATTGTGTGTACAATTTACAGAAAGAGAAATGTACATCAGGTCCGATCATCCGATTTTCACGTTTCGGTTTTTTGGACTCGGTTCATGAACGTATTTTGGTTTGGCTCCTGGAATGTGCGAAAAAAATGACTCCCGGGACTGTCTACAGGGAACACTCGCACATTCGCGGTGTATCAGGACAGCGCGACTGGTCGGCATTAGCGCAGTCCCTGCAATTAGTAACAGTTGCACATCAATCCGGCCGAAAGCATGATTGTGTAACACAGGCTACTTCTTCATATACCGGCTCATACTACACGACGCCTTTACAACTAGCAAATCATAAAATTACCCGATCTACTAGTACTGTATGTGCGGTTTACCAGCCCCAGACCACATCCGACCACGAGGCAGAACACATTGATGGGTTGCTCAAAAATATTGTCCATGTTTACAAAGAGCTGCTCCACTAACACTATGGAGCGGCGCAACCCAAAAATATTGGCCATGTGTCGTTGCTAGGACGACCGGCCAGTTGCTACGTGACTAAATACACGCCGCCACTAGGTCGCCACACCCGACCAGTTTGAAATCGATAGGATTACGTCATCGGTATTAACATTTCCTAATGTTGACCTCTGACCACCCTACATTTCCGTCCCCATCAGCCCCGCCGCGACTTACTACCGGTGACATAAACGGACGACAACATTTCAACGACATGGGGATGTTTCGAAAATAACCATTTACTCCAATATCAAAACAGCTACGGTAAAAATAAAAAGACGTGCATCATCCCGGACATAATGCCACACCATATGCGAAATTACACAAAAATGCGACGTACGGAAGAATGCGTTTTGGCTGCGAACATCTTCCAAAAAACTTGGCATCTCTTAACCATGGGCAAAAACATCTGGAACCACTTATCAAAACCACCCCGTATCTGCATGAAGTTCCACCCCCCCACTGCTATTCCAAACAACACGTTTTTCTGGACCATTCCAATTCGCCTCGTAATTGTAGGGGTGCGTCTGCAATATTACATTGACCGCGAAAGCAGCAACGGCAAAAATACACATTCGTGCATCAACACGGGCATGCCCGCAGACGGCGTATAAAATTGCGTGCCGATTACACAAAGAGAACCCAGTGTTTTGACTGCGAACACGAAAAATCAGCCGATCACAACACTCCGTCCGGAGGTCCTGACCTCCTTCACGGAGTAACAAAAGCCAACGGGGCTTGCATGAATGGACATATCAGTCACCCTGCGGGACAATCACGTGCTGCTTTGGTGACTTGGCAGTTGCTG
>NW_017804674.1:0-1988 GCF_001625305.1 Branchiostoma belcheri | reverse complement strand
AATGTCACCCGGTCAGGCCGGAGACACCTGTAACAACGTTCTTTCTATGTGGGTAGGATTTGGGCTACAGTTTATTTATTTATTAGAATTTTCCAGACAACTGGATGGGAGGACAAAACAGGTGAATATACACCTTTGCTAGTCGTCCTCCCAAAAAAACAGTTACGATTACAGTTACGATTACAGTTACGATTACGGTTACAGTTACAAATCCTTAGACTCTCACTTTAAGGAACTAGTTACTAGACTCTCACTCTAAGTAATACCAAAGCCAGGTCGATTTATATTTGATGAGACTTTATTGACTAACTGCGGTATAAGATACAAAGCAATGCAACATATAATGGAACGACGGATACAAAGTTAGCCAAGTACTAAAGTGAGCAAGAACAACGAAAGCAATTACCTGTACAGCAGATAGGAAGCTTGGAAACTACTTAACTAAATTGCTAAACTAACCGGTGCGGGAACAGACGTCGGGAAAAAGAGAGCAGCCGAGAGAGATTTCGGGCGCGCCCCGCTATTAAATAGTACACGCGGAAGGCGGGGCGGCATCTGCATGGCGGAGGCGTGGTCAGGCTTGGGCCAATGACGCGTGTGGGTCACGTGCTATAACCACGTGGTCCCAGACCGTCTGAACGCAGTGATTGGCCTGTTACACACCCCGCCGTCCGCTACCTCCGCCTGGACTCGTGTTCCTGCTGCTATTTCTCAAGGGACGGGACGAGAGGATCAAGCAGATGTGAGGATGGGAGGGCGGAATATGCCCTATATTAAACTAACTTTTTCCGATCCTACCCACATCTGCTTGGAGATTACCATGGATACGATCGTTGTTGTTACTCCGTGAAGGAGGTCAGGACCTCCGGACGGAGCCACAGGCATGGAATGTCCACAGGCATTTCTCTGGCCCACATCTATGCCCACATTCCTGGAACCCTTGTGAAGACCTCTCTGCGCTAGCCTGGTTACCAAACCTATTATAGCTCCCGAGTCCTACATCCTCTGCGCAGCTATTTGCGGAGAGGATGTAGGACTCAGCCTGGTAATACCAAACCTATTATAGCTCCTATCTCTGCCCCGGATGGCCCTACTTTCTGTGACACCGGGGCTCGTTCACTATACACTCAGGGGAGGAGTGCACTGTACCAAGTCTTTCTCAAAATCATGGCAGTGCCATGCAAACAATAACAGCAACCACCGTCGCCATGGCAAATGTATGTTTCCATTGCCAGTCTTTTAGGCCATGTTGATTTGATGATATGGATGCCATCCACGCGCGCATGAATTTTCGGTCGTTTCCAAAGAAAAAAATGATTCAACCATACTGTAAATCGTACAAAATAGTTGCAAAATGAGCAAATATATACCGTAAGTTGCAAAACAAAAATATTTGAAAATGATACCAAAGCCGTAGAATGCTAAAATCAAGTCAAAAAGACGAAAATGTAAAGAAATGAATTTGAAGAGTAGATTTCTCGCCATACCAACTTTCATGACCACGTAGATTTATGGCCAAACTTACATTTGCTCGCCAATGCTGTGTAGAACGGCGTTTTGTAAAACCCTAAAGCAGCCTCACGACTTTTACCCATCCTCACCCAATATCCCCCTCCAGACAGAATGTATCAATTCGCCGCCATAAAGCAGTGCGAGACAGATAGTACTTGTCTGCAGTGACGGTATGCGAAATATGTAGTTAAATAAGTTTGTAACTAACACATACTGGTAGAAAAACCCCAAGTCGTGGCGTTGTAGACTCTTCTTTTACCATTTATCTAGTTTTTCGACCTTCTAGACGTCTGAGCGGATGGATATAATGAGAATGCTGCGGTCATCGGCAGAGTGAGGCGTCAGTGCAGGGCGGCCATTGTGAGGTAAGTTCGTCGTTCGCTTGTCTGAGAATTTCCCCAGAAAACATGCAATTTTCGCTTAGAAAAGTTGTTTCGGTGTGCATTTTGGTTTGTAGGTGTCACTGGTAAGGGTCG
>NW_017804673.1:0-7084 GCF_001625305.1 Branchiostoma belcheri | reverse complement strand
GGAACAGGTTCCGTCCACGTTTCCTACGGAAAAATGGTGTTGACAAGCATGGAATATTTCCACTTGGGAGTATGTCTGTCTGTGGATGGGATGTGCCAACGGTAGAATGGGGGTGAACAGGTTATACTGGTCCGGACTTGGTGCTGGGCTGTTCTGAAGACAGTCGCTACTGAGCTGATAGAACTTCTGAGTGACATTATCAAACTTTTTCAGACTTCCGACAACATATTTAGTGTTTTTGTCCTGCATTGTGTGTCAGAATCAAATGCGAGTTATTACAGCTACAAATGTGTACAAGATGTTTCACCATCAAAACTGTCCGTCAAACGTTTCTTATAGTAACTCTTGTGAAAAGTGATCTTCAACCAGTTTAGCTCAAATGAGCTTAAATGAACAGTTGAACTACTCTTCTACTGGACCAAGTGTTTTTGTCCAGCAAGTTGTTTTTGACCATTGTGTCAAAATCAAATTTTCAGCAACAGCTATAACCATGTTTCACCATCAAAAACTGCCGTCCACAGCTTTGGCTTGATGTTGGGCAGTCGGCAACTGTAAAGCAATTTGATGCTTTACAGTTGCCGAACTTAAACGTACTGTTGAGCTAACCTTCCACTGGGTTTTGTCCTGCATTGCGTCAAAATCATATTTTCAGTAACAGCTATAACCCTGTTTCACCATCAAAAACTGCCATCCATGGATTTAGCTGGAAGTTGTGCAGGCGGCAACTCTAAAGCTGTTTAATAAGCTTAGCTCAAATGAACTTAAATGAACAGTTGGGCTAAGTTCTTCCACTGATTTCGACAGCTTTACTCCATTTCCTTTCATTTAGTCGTCAGGACATGAGTACTTTTCTGGACACGGGAAGTTCTTGCAATGCTAGAAAACAAAAGAAAACATGGGATGTGACAGAAATAATAAATATCCTACAAATGCCTCCATCATGCATCTTGATAAGGCCACACCAATTTAATTTGTTGGTTCTCGGATTTTTTTCAGAAAAAATCTGAAGGGAAAAAAACCCAGGTCTAGGCATCCTATTATAGCCCAAAATGCTTCAATATGATTCAACAAATCAAATAGGTGTGGCCTTAAATGGCAGTTCATTAATTAACAGAATAGACTGAGAGAAAAGAAACTTGGCAGGATTATTGGTAATATATCAAAAGACTAAAGGAAGGCTGTACCAAATGAATACAAAATGTAACTGTAGGTATTAATTTGATGTTTCATAATGTAACAGTACACAGTGTATGATTAAAAAGACAACAGAGTTAACAAAATTTCAAAACTCACTTCTTTATTCATTAAAACCCTTCACAATAAATACTTTAAATCTACAACAAAAATGCAATTACAGATAAGTTATTACGAAAATGGATAAAAGCATTGGACAGAATAAAACACTGTCACTACATGACACAGTCTGCACTGATGACACTATTTTGACTGAAACTTTCAGTACACGTACATATTGTAGAAATGTCTGGGATAGTCACTCCCTCAATGACTTGGTGTGCTAGGGTCTCCCTACATCCCTTTTGCAATGGAATAAATGTATAATGTTTCTCCATCACCATACAGCACATCCTTCTCCATTTACGTAATTTTTATTTGCATGTTTCATGCCTGTCCATTCTTTGATGTTATCCTTTCTTCTCTTACATTGTCTATTCCTCTTTCGTCCTCCTTGTATTGTTCCTTGCATGATGGTTTTGACGCTGTAGGTTGATTTGGAAAGAAATCTTGCCACCAGTCCAAATTAGCAAGTAAGATTTCGTGGGACGGGCACAAATTGCACTTATTAAACTAAAGACTCAATCTTAGAAGGAGAACACAGGAAGTTCACGTGAAGGAACTGCTGCTGTTCTGAACCTGGGATGTCCACTGGTTTATCGGCGTCTGCCACATTTGCTGACTAGAAGGAAGCCGGTTGTACCGGTCGAAGGAGGTTCCGGGGTTCGCGGTTAATGATGGCGGTACTGTGGATCCTGTACTCGTACTAGGAGCAGTGGACAGTTTCGGACTACTGGTGTCGGACGGTTGTTGCGCGGCGTCACTCTCCCGTATGGCGCGGTGGAGGACGTCGATGATGTCCCGTTGGGCGCGTCGCCACACGTCGTGCTGCAGGCTGACCAGCGTCGCCCGGACCCACTCGGCGAACCCCAGCCTCTCCTGGTCGCCCTGCGGCTGCAGCCGCTCCATCAGCTGCTGCTGCATCAGCAGGATGTGGTTTGTGACTGGGTCCAGCGTACCCTGGCTCACTGGAGGACCCGGTCCCTGAGCAATCTGAAAATGTACAATTTCATTAAAGACATCCAATACAATTAGGCCTAGGAACAAAAAAATGTCGCATGAGAAATTTTCAACTGAAGGAAAATTAAGCTACCCACTCTTCTTTCATTGAAATATGATAATAATTTGTACAAGTCGAATTTTACAACAGTAGCAAGATGATAGCCTGGTTATTTAACAGACCTATTACAGCTCCCGAGTCCTACATCAATTTGTGGAGAGGATGTAGGACTCGGGAACTATAATATAGTTCTGGTAACCAGCCTAGGATTGTAGGAAGATGAATTCGAAGATACTCACTCTTTTCATTGGTCCCCTCCCTCTGTGAACCGCTTCGATGTGCTTCCGGAGGAAAGTAAAGTTCTCCATCACCCACGTGTCCCTGTCAGTCAGTTCTTCCACAGACTTATTCTTCAGCAGCCTGGCCATCCGTGTCCTCATGCTCCTGTACCAAGTCTGAAGATGCTCCACGCTCCTTCCCATGTCCGACGCCTTCTCCTGCCACAGTGTCTCCTTCCTCCGCAAATTCTTATACTCCTTTGCCTTCTTGTTGTACAACTCGGGGTGTTCTCTCAGCCACGTTAGCATGCTCTCTTCCTCCGCTTCTGCCAGGGTCGCGATGGTCGTTTTCCTCTTCTTGACTTGGATGCCGAGATCGGAGCTCTTTGAGTCGTTGTTAGAGTTCATGGTGGCAGTCTCGGGAGGTTTGTGATGTTCTCGGTGGTTCCTCATCACCTTTGTCTGATTGCACTTCTTAGGAGGCATGGCTCTCCTCCGGGCTGTTCCTCAGCACGTCTTCAGAGAGATATATGAAATATTAAATTACCTACATGAAAATGTAGGTATTGTTTTTGGTCTGTGTGTGTGTGTGTGTGTGTGTATGTGTGTGTTTCGGCATACTTGTGGTCAGCATAACTTAAAACGGCCTCTATGGATTGTGATATTTGGTATGTGGGTAGATCATAGGATGACAGAGGTCAAGGTCAAATTTGGGCCTCCTGGTGGCTGACCTTGGTACTGCAGTAGAGCTTCCAGTTTTCATATCTTTTGTCCTGAACATGTTACAGTACTAGTCTCTGAATTCGTGCTGGGTTTTGCAACCTTCTTTTTTAACTAATTGCTTAGCACTGTCATGCTTAGGATTGCACAGTAGCATATATACGAGTGATTGCCATGATGTCACGGCCAGCAAGTGGTAGGTAAAAATGTTCTGCCAACATGCTGACTATGATGTTATAACCGTTAACCTGCAGGGTGCCAGCATGTGTAGGCCCTGGAAACTTTCACTTTGCAGCGAATGCTATAATCACTAGCCTGGATGCCAGACCCATAGCATGCTAGGCCCCCCTGCTGCACCTCTCCCAGTTATTAACTAGGCATGCTGGATCAAGCATGGGTCTGGCATCAAGGCTATGGTGATTATAGCATTCACTGAAAGTGAAAGTTCATTGAAAAACCTTCAAGTTGGAGATCACTTTATAATATAGTGATCACTGACAGGCAATCTGTCAATGTTTTGGCCTCTCAAAATTAATGGTCTCTCAACCACCTCCACTCTCTCCTTTGGATAATCTCTGAAATCATGCCTTGGGGTACCTGTCTGGATTTTCAGACAGCTTAATTACTGTCAATCCAACGTCTGATTGGAGATAATTATTAGGGTCCTTGAGTATTTACACTTTCACAGAGCTCATTCAGACAGTCTTTTGGTTGACATGCATACTTTTTAAATGGTAATCGACATTTCTCCGTTAATAGGTTATCCTACCTTCCCTTTAGATCGTATGAAAGCATGATTGAGAGACCTAGCATTGACAAAAAGAAGAGAAATGTTTAAATGTTTACCTGAGTGGCCTCACCTGTTGTGTTCATCCATGACCTTTGACACGCCCTTCCCATGCGGCACTGCGGCGGATTGCGTCACATCCCGCCATTGTGCGCAGGCGCAGTGAGGACGTTACGTCCTTGTCAACAGATAGAATTTTCGGGAAATTTTGCCGATTTTCGGCCCGGTTTTGTGCGCTTGTGGGACGTTCTAGCCCCGCCGTGAACCCGCCATGTCGACCCCAGCACGCCGGAGACTCATGAGGGACTTTAAGCGGCTGCAGGAGGACCCTCCCTGCGGGGTGAGCGCCGCGCCGACAGACAACAACATCATGCTGTGGAATGCCGTCATCTTCGGTCCCGAGGATACACCATTCGAAGACGGAACCTTCAAGCTCACCTTGGAGTTCACAGAAGAGTACCCCAACAAACCCCCGACCGTGCGCTTCGTCTCCAAAATGTTCCACCCCAACATCTACGCCGACGGCAAAATATGTCTCGACATCTTGCAGAATCGCTGGTCGCCGACTTACGACGTTTCCGCCATTCTAACCTCCATCCAGTCTCTGCTGGACGAACCCAACCCCAACTCGCCGGCCAACTCCGTGGCGGCGCAACTTTATCAAGAGAACAAGCGCGAATACGAGAAAAAGGTCCAGGCCATCGTAGAACAGAGCTGGGCAGAAGTGCCAGAAGAGGACCACGTGCTTTGACGACAGTGATCGTAGACTGTCGTGCTTTTCAGTCTGTTATCTTTAACAAAAAAATTATGTGTGTTTAACTACACTATAGGGGAAGAAAGAAAACTCTGGCGTGTCTCTAAACTATGCTATACAGGATATACATGACGTAACATCTCACAGGAAGCAGGGGAAGGTAGAGGAAAGTTTGTGGACTAATTTTATTTCGAGTGGAGGGCGTCCGTGGGAACTGTACAACTTCATGCGGTTGAAGAAACGAAGAAAAAACTGATTTGCTCCAGAAATATACACCTAGAACTACAGCCATCTCTTTAAGGGGACTTGACTTCATATTCATGATAATTCATCTTAAATGTTATGACAGTGTTTCTATGTTCTCTTTTACATTAACATTGTGTGAATCACATGCGAAATTATGGATGTATAAGGTACTCCGAATCACTTAAACTACTACTGTATTATATAGTGTATACATCATGTTCCTGATTATGTAATCATTTATTCCCTATATATGTGACATTTATGGAAAAAAACATTCAAATTATTCACTTGGTAATCAAAATGTTCATTTTACCCAAGCTCATAATTTGCTGTAGCCGAAAGTGAAAGTACATGTTGTTGTTGCCCCCCTCCCCCTTTTCAGTATCATATGGCGTTGCAACTTAAAATGTCTGAGTGGTGATGTCATTGCAAGAGGCAGTGTTTCCCATACAAGGGAACAAGTGGACTCTTGAGAGTTACTTGTGCTAATATTGGAAGTTGGGGAGGCTTGTTGTACACAAAGATGTGATGCCAACCATTTGTTGTTAGATTCTTTCTTCAGTCCCAAACCGTGTCTAACTCCAAGCATGTGGCATGGATTTTCAATGTTGTCAACAATCTTACGGATTATGAACGATGCTTTCCGCTTGACTTCACCTGTATTTAATTTGCATGTATCGTAGATGTACAGAAAAAAATATATACATGTGTATATGCTTTCCTCAAGCTGTTGACAACATTAGAAATGGTCCACATATGCAGATGGTCTTGATATACAGTATTGGCCAGTTGGAGAACTACAGGAGAAGCAATGTATCCATATGTACCACCCTACCAACCATTTCCCCATTTTGATAGACACACAAGAGTCACTGTTTCTGAGTATGAAGGAAAATGTATTCTGTACATGTATCTCATGTGGGACAGTTAAAATGTGTAGATTGGCATTTAAAGGAAAATTGTCTGCTGTGCAAGACAAGAGAAACGACACCAGATACAGCACAACTCTCATAGTACAGTATTGCTATTACATACATTTACAGTGTTCTGATAAACGTACATAGATACTTAGTTTGTAGCACTTGGACACTCGAGAAGGGTCATATTTTAAGTTGTCAGATCTTACACTAGGAATTACTTGGAAGCAGTACAAAAGGCTATATTATATTATGTGAAGCTTGTATCAAGCCCAATGGAAATCTTCATATCTTTATAAGTTTTTTGGGGTAGATCAGGATATACTAGTACATTGAAAAAATTTACGATAGACTCACAAAAAGGAACACCACTATTGTAATGCGTTGCAGTTAAGAAAGGCATAACATTGTATATCACGGAAGGGCTGTGTAGGCAGCATGAAATATCATTTATGGTTTATACTATCCTAAGCTATCACTATGTGCTATCATGTTGAAATGTAGCTTTAGGAGAATGGATACAATACAGCAGGGGGGTTGTATCATACCCATTTATGAGATGGTGATTCATGTCCTATGAAAAGATGTGATATCCATCGCAACAAACATTAGATCTACATTTAACCTCATTTGTATGGACGTAGTGATGTGTAGTGTACTGCCTCGGGGGATGCAGCAGTGTGTATTGCAAAAATTGTTTACAAAGAAATCACTGAAAGGTGATGATGACATTTGAATGTGTTAATCAAGCATGAGCGAAGTTGGTCTTTGTTAGGAATGGTGTGCTAATACACACCTATGCTGTGGCATTTTGACATAGCCATTTCGTTTACAATCCTTGCAAAACAATATGTATGTTCTGATATTCTGCGTTAGCGATTCCTTTGTTATGTTTACTGTTATTTGTTGATTTTTGTCAAGTCATCATGAACAGTAAGCACACCTTCTCACATGATGATGTTTAGTGGCTTGAGGAAGATCTCTCTAAATCTTAAACAAGTGTATCTATGAAGACATGATTGTTATATGAATGTAGTTAGGGTTTCGGCACTTTATCTTGCAACCAGAGAACTGTAATTATGGTACATA
>NW_017804672.1:0-7089 GCF_001625305.1 Branchiostoma belcheri | reverse complement strand
GCGAATGCCGTAAAATCTTTTCCTAAATTTACCTTGAAGTTGGTGAATGTGTGGTACGCTAGACAGTGTGTCCTAACTTCCCATGCTTCATGCAGGGCTACATGGAAATTGTAGTTTGGCACTCATGATCAGCAGCTACAGTGTCATGTATCATTCTGCATTGGTTGTTACTCATCAGTCATAATCCTTTATTTGTTGCATTCTGTTTCCTTCCCCGATAATGTGAGATTAAACTTAACTTTGTGCACGAATCCTGCTCTATGTTGCAAATGGGCAGTCACTGGAAGAAGGCAGGCAGCAGGAAGATGTGGCTAAAATGCATGCAGAAAGGTAATTGAAAATATTTACCTGAATTATTATTAACTTGTAATTGTCTGACAGTGTATTGTTCTTTCGTTAACCCTATCTAGACCGCAAGGGTCGATTCTTGGACCTCTATTGTTCTTGTTATTTATAAACGATCTTCCTTCCTTTTGCTGTAAATAATAGAATGGCCCTGTATGCCGACGATTCTAAATGTTAGAAGTAAATCTCTCTGACTGCGTCTCTCTCCAAAGAGACATTGAGTGTATGTGCGGTTGGGGTGATACCTGGTTAATGAAGTTTAACCCAGAAAAATGTAAAATACTCACAATAAGTAGACAAAGAAACCCAATCACATTCACTTACAAAATGGTTGATACTGTCCTCGAGACTGTAGCTGAATTCACTGATTTGGGAGTCCTGACTAACGGTCATTTAACTTTTAATTCTCATGTTCATAGCATTGTATCCCGAGCAAATTCGGCTTTGGGATTCATTAAGAGGTCAGTAGGTTTTCACGCTCCTTCCAACGTTAAAAAAGCCTTGTCAGAAGTAAACTAGAGTACTGTTCCGTAGTTTGGTCACCCTACACAAACAACCTTATATCCGCAGTTGAGAAAGTCCAAAGACGTGCTTCAAAGTATATACTTAATAACTACACAAGCGACTACAGGGCGATATTATTACACTGTTCACTCTTACCACTTTCCTACAGACGTGAAATTGTAGACCTATGTTTCTTATTCAAATGCTTCATCGGACGTGTAGTATGCAGGAAGGATTAACAAGAATGTCCAGGAGGGACTGGACCTGAGGTGTGAAGTCCATCAAACAGCATGCCGACAACACCAACCCGAGATGTGTTGTCAACCTGTTCGAGACTAACTTCAACTATTTGCCAGAGAATCTATTAACATATAAGATTCCCGCCATTTGTGTCAAGTGAAAGTGAACTTTAACCGTGTGACCTACGTCATTGGTACGACGCCACCTTGCGTCTAGTTTGAGACCGAAATTGTTTCGGTTTATGCTATGAAATAATAGAATCACAAAAAAAAAAAAACTTTTGTAAGGTAATCGCGACTATCATTTACCCGTGAATCCAAAATCCACATTCGGTACACTGAATAACACTTGAAGTCCACAGATACCGCAAGAGAAGGTTTTTCTATCTTATTGCGTTCATCGTCTCCGACTTAAGCAAAAAGGATCAATTTTGTGCAGAGAGAATCGGTTCTGGAGAGAATCAACCAAGACAGGCTTACAAAGAGATGACCGCAGATGGCAAGGCTTCTCGCGGAGTGACTTCGTGGCAATAGTCATGTGATCTCTAAGCGATATCATTGGTCAAACTATACGCGTTCCCGTCATCTAGCGGTGACAGGAAAGAGTCTATAAATTCCCATTCCATCTCATCACAGCCAAACGACTGACACATCCATTCATCTCTGTGACTCAACCATGGCGCTCCTCCTGAACAAAGTCCACATCACCGAGAGGAGATGGGACATGTTAACAGTAAGTACATTGCTCTTATAGTGTTTGCATGGGGAGGGTGCTGTTGTACAGTATTAAAGCTTAACTTAACCACCAAAAGTTCGTTCGTTTTTGTAAAAACGTGTTGTTCTTATGTGTAGGGCGAAAGCAATGCCCGCGATACAGTGAAGGCACTGACCATCAAGTTCGGCAGGCTGAAAGAGGAGGCGTGGAACGTCGCCTACTTTATCAACATGTAGTAAGTATCATGATTATATATTCTAATTATTTGTAAGGAGTATCAGAAGTTCTTTGTAAGGAATATATTATTTGTCTTTATTGATGTTAATCCATACCACATGTGTTGCTGTTATGTAGTAGCGTTTAGAGTAAATGTCAAGTTCAATGCATAAATTCCTGTATTTGCAACTATGGTCAAAATATTTTTATATGTAAAACCAGCGGAATTGTATGACTACATGTATGTCTATATTAATGCCTTGCATCATTCTCGTGTATACTGGTATTAAGACTGAAGGCCTGGCAACTTTACATATGTCATCACATACACCTTTGATGAAAACGTCCCTTATAATACAAATACTTATTTTATCTTATTGTGCATCTGTTTACAGTTATATGGAGCACCTAGAATGGATAAACAACAGTGAGGTGGAGCCAAGGGAAAAGCTGCATGTGGTAGAAAGCCTGGTTGGCAAGAAGAGAATGAAGGGCCAAATACACTACCAGGTTAAGTGGCGGAGCTACCCACCAGTTTAACACATGGGAACCATACAAAAATCTGGTGAAGTGGCTGGGCAAGTCAACCATACAGGAGCTTGCACAGAACCACACAGACCAAGTGGTTGGAGTGGTGGCTGGCATGCTAACCAGATGCCATGGCGCACACAACTATAATAAAATAACTACAATATTCGCAACTTTGCCCATCCACTGTTTGACCCCAACATCTTCACGCACAACGATGGTTTCAGGAGCCGTTTCCCGGACACTGTCCACTTCCACCCATTAACAGTGGAGGTTGCTACAGTAACAACAGGTCTAAAACTATAGGTTAAGTCATTTGACACTGTCTCCAGGCCCTGGAGGATCCCAGACCGGGCCGTCTCCAGACCCTGGAGGATACCAGACCGGGCCGTCTACGGGCCCTGGAGGATCCCAGACCGGGCCGTCTCCAGGCCCTGGAGGATCCCAGACCGGGCCGTCTCCAGGCCCTGGAGGATCCCAGACCGGGCCGTCTCCAGGCCCTGGAGGATCCCAGACCGGGCCGTCTCCAGGCCCTGGAGGATCCCAGACCGGGCCGTCTCCAGGCCCTGGAGGATCCCAGACCGGGCCGTCTACGGGCCCTGGAGGATCCCAGACCGGGCCGTCTCCAGGCCCTGGAGGATCCCAGACCGGGCCGTCTCCAGGCCCTGGAGGATCCCAGACCGGGCCGTCTCCAGGCCGTCTGGCGCACAAGAGGTAAAAGAAAGAAAGCATTTAGTTATTTAGAAGAAGAACAGTAGGGACGTTCGAACAGAGCTGTAAGAACCCGTGGTGCAAGAAAGGAATGGGCTTACTCGGTTGGGTTAAGGCGGCCTAGGCTGATACTCATGTTCGAGTCCGGGCGTGTGTCTGCACGATTGCCACAAACATGTTTCGAACCCGAATCATGTTCCACCATGTTCGATATGACGTCATTCGAATAGAACGCGTGTTCGAATTCGGGGTTACCGGCGGTCATTTGTAGGTTTCCCCTGTAAACCCGCGTTGTTACGCATTTTATTCACGGAGTATGACTTAAACGGCTTTACGCGCAGCTGAAAACAATATAATTGATCTTTAGAGTAATCCATGTTTACGTATTATCACTTTTTTTATCAAAATTGTCCGAGGCTATTTTGCATATAAGTCGATATTTTTTAACTATGGCGATTTTTTAACGAAAAATGACAGAAAAATAGCTGTTTCTGCCGTTTTTGGCCCAAAAAAACAATGTAACTGTCATTTAAAACAAAATAGCCTCGGACAAAAATAATAAATAGGGGGTTGGCTTTCTACTTGAAGTAGACAGCCATGAAGTAAACAGCTTTTTTTTAACCAAAATGTTGATTTTTAACCCAAAAATCCAGAAGTAGTAAAAACAAAATAACCTTTATTCAATGTGTTTCAATTACTACTAGAACTGTGTGAAGTTTAGTTGTGGTGCGACCAAGCTATCAAAAGTTACAGACATATGTATGAAATACTACTCATGGTATGCCATAGGCTGCCTTAACCCAACCGAGTTAGCTAATGTCATAGCTTTTTCAGATGAATAGATTTTAAGAACATATTGTATTGCATTTAACACCGGTACATTTTGGACCGTTTAGTAAAAAAAACACCCCTCAGAAAAAAAAAAAAAACATAGTAGGTAGAATGACCTTGCGAAAGTTTATAAGTACATACTAGTACCTAAATCGTTCATATACACATAAATACACATTCTAACGGAATCGGTGTTGGACTAAGAATCCTACTACATTACTCAAAAACCACGGTTGTTCTTATGGTATCCATTGGACATGGTGTTTAGATCCACACGTCAACAGCCCGCCGGGTACCAAACATGGAATTGGAAGAAGGGGTCCGTACTTTGTGCCGGGAAGTATTCACAACCATGGAAATTGTGAAAGGCACAGATCATCCCGTGTCTGAAGGATGGGGAGGAGAGGTGGGAGGACAGGTGGGGTCCAGCGAGTCTGTGACCGCACAGATCATCCAGTGTCTGAAAGATGGGGAGGAGAGGTGGGAGGACAGGTGGGGTCCATTGGTATATATACATTGATACTCAACAGGACTCCTCCGAATGACAGAATATGCACGCTGTGTGACTACAACCGGGTACAAGATAAAATTCATTTTGTATTAGACCGTAACCTCCGATAAACCGTCGACAATTGTTACAGAAGAACCCGGCGACATAGGACACTCATAACATCTGCGGAGGGCAGGGTATAGGCACTAATAAATAGAAGATAGATTAAACAGACTAAACGTAAGAACAATTCAACATCCCATTCTATCAGTATCATACTTGTACTATAATTTGGTACCACTACACCGCCATCACCCAGCCTACACTTTTTACAGCTGGACATTGTAAATGAGAAGCACAGAAGATGAATGTGCGTCTTTATCCTAACTTTTTAAGAATGTCATTTTGTTGTTTTACTACAGGTTCAAGCGGGCTACCTGCTTGTTGGCCACACGCACGAAGACGTGGATCAGTTCTTCAGTAAGATATCCTCCACGCTCCAGAAGCAGGACGCTACCACCGTGGATCCATGCCATCAACAACAGCTTCCCAAATGTAAAAACCTGGGAATTGGAGGCCATTCTGGACGTCAAGGCATTCCTTGGGGATGTCAGTAATGAGCTTGAACAGCACAGCTGCCCCGATGCGTTCAAGTTCTCCAAAGGCCATGATGGTGGTTGAGGAAAAGGTATTTGATTTCTTGTTACATGTAAGATATCTACTCCCCAGATCCTTGGGTCATAAGTGATTAAGTTCTCTTTATACTACTCTTCATATGTTGTTGTACATGTATGCACCTTTTAACACCCTCTCTACCTGCTGCTGTTATTCAACTATTTTCCCCTTTACTCATTGAGACCTACAATTGTAAATTGCACTGTTAATTTCCACTGATATCATCCATATTCATACAGGACTTTGCCTCTGACGAGGAGTGGAAACTCCCGATAAACAACGAAGTGCAACTGGTGGAGCCGCTTCCTCCTCCCAACACCAAACCAGAGCTAGTCAAGCCTAGGATCGAACGACTGGACATCGAGCAGTTCCAGCACGGTGTGGAGGCCTTGTGGCAATCCGGAAAGGTAAATGATACCTTTTCCCTGAGGAGGTGGCAGATCAAATCACTGACCTTGCCTCCGACCTCAGGGGAAAAACTGGCGCCCGGACAGTCATAGTTGACCTTCCCTCGAAGCGAGTTTTTGATCCCCCAAATATTCCATACAATGACCGTTGCACAAACTGTGCTTGTACTTTGATTGGTATGATCCACACAATCCCCGGCCTTCAGTGGTGGAGCCATGATCGGATCATGAGTCGTTTTCACCCCTCGCTCTTCCGACAGGATGGCTTGCACTTCTCGGATTACAGTAATTTTCTTTACTTCAAGAGTATCCGGGGGGCCATCCTAAAGGCACTGAATTCTGGGGATTTCTAAACTCAATGTCAAACTGCCAAATTAACCCTCTCAGTGTTTCATTTTCGAGATTCAAACATTCCTCTTACACCTTCGGCGGGCTGCCGTGGTGCTTGAGTTAATTATCGTAGTATCTGTATCAAAACAACCCCCCTACAAATTATGCCATTTTAGCTTTCAAACTGTATACACCTCTCCTAACACTTGGTGGGTCAGGTCAAGGACTGGTGCCTGACTCCCCATATGTCTGTTGCAAACGTTTCTTAGCAGATTGCAAATAATGTTGTCATAAATTTTATGTTGTGGACTTTATTTCCCGGCTTATTTTTGTTTTTTTGTCTTGGTTTTGGACGAAACTCCTAAACCTCGACCCTTGTCATAAATTTTGTGCTGCGAAATTTTCGTGGCTTCGTCAGCTTATTATTTCAGTGCATGGTTCTATAGCGAGCCGGTCTAGAACCAGCGACACCTGTCATAAATTTCGTGCTGTGGAATCTCTTTTGGGATTTCCTGGCCTTTTCTGATTATGTTCAGTGTACCTGGCTTTCAAATTCAGTTCTGTTGCCATTGTAAAACGCCCCCCCCCCCTTTTTATTTTAGTCGCTTTTGTTTTCTTTTATTTGGTTTTTCAATTCGAGTTCTTCCCCAACAAACCGCAACGGGGAAAAACCCTTCAACCAATAGAACACTTAATCGCGGGGCCTTGGTGGGGTCTTTCGTGTCGCGATTGCTCCCCTGGTGGTTTTTTCTCGCTAACGCTCCCTTGGTGGTCTTAGCTCAGAGTTTGGATTCTAAGGTTAAATTCTTCGATGTTGTAAGTGATTCAGAATTTACACGATTTGTTTCTCACAAAGTTGTCCGGAGAAGATTACCAGTTTCAGTATTGTATCTTGAGATAGTTAAGCGTGCTGCATAATGGCGGTTTCTGTCATATGCGAGGCGTGTTGCCGTTTTTTGGAACGTTTGTATCAATAGATCTTGGTATTTCCGCCAAAGACCGCTGCTTGTTAGTTGATGATGTGTTAGTTCTTTATCAATCGATCGGTTATTTGCTATGGTCCTAGGAAGTAAGCATAAAATCACTTTCGTAAACGAA
>NW_017804671.1:0-7096 GCF_001625305.1 Branchiostoma belcheri | reverse complement strand
CTAGAAAGGCCGACATTTGCTTGGAAGTAAATACAGCATATATTTCAATCCATAATATGGTGGTCGGCAAATTCCATCGTCATGACTGTAGATGACGTAATGATCTTAGGCACATAAAATTGAATGTGTGGTGCAACGTGACCCCAGGTAACCCGCAATGTTTGATGTGTTCGAGCTGTGTTCGATGGCCAATGGCAGATGGAACGGGCCATTCTTTAGATCGAACGTGAAACAGGTATAGCACTTTTGGCCCTTTTTTGGCTGAAAATAGCCATTAAAGTCCCCTAAATGAGTCATTAATTTTGGAAGTGGTGTATGCCAAATACATGTATGTGACTGCTATTCTGTAGACACACGTTCAAGGTACCCTTATACCAAATTTCAGATCATTTGGTTGTAATACCAGGGCTCAGGATCCAAAAATCCATTTATTGTAAACTACAGTTACATAGGGCACCTAATACAAGAGTGTATAGCAGTGTTCTAGCCAGGCCTTTTTAGCATAGGGGCCCCCTATGCTATGATTTTGACCCCTATGCTATAATTTTGACCCCTATGCTATAATTTTGACCCCTATGCTATAATTTTGACCCCTATGCTATAATTTTGACCCTATACTAAGTTTCAACCAGCATAGTGGTGTTTTGGGATGGAGAACCTTCATAAATCTTGCAAAAAAATGAAAATATAACTTTAGAATAAAACTTCACAAAACATCCACATTAAACAAGAAATAGTGTCTCAGGGAGGGTTCTGAGTTTCAAAAGTATGTAGTATGGGATGAGAATTAAGTATGGGATGAAAATAGGCATTTACAATGATTTTGAAAATTTATAATGTACAAAATACAAGATATAACTGTAATATAATATCATTAACTTGTTTTTATTTATCGTTTTGTTTTGAAATTGCTAACAGTCATTCTCATACACATATCTCGGCTACAATCTATATGATTAACATCACGGTAAAATTAAAAAATATTTTGATATATGATAGTAATTATAGACATTTGCAGCTATGTTCCAGGACAGTTATACCAGCTGTACAGATACAGATACAGATGCTCAGTCATGATATTATTAATGCTCGTTATTGATACTTAATTAGGCTTTTAGCTTTTATAGAAAGGACCCCTAGAGTAACCAAGCGTGTAAAAGCAATCTATATCTAATGAGCCTTGTATATCCCTGAACAAAGTACAATTAATCTTTAGGGTATACTTAGTTCATGCCTATTTCTGGCTTCAAAGTGTCTACCATACATTATTTAGATTATTTTGAATTACTTTGAAGTCAAACTTTAGGATAAATCATGTCATTATGGTCTACTTACGGCTTTAGATTTTGAAGTTCAAAGTAGACCATATTCCTTTGGATTATTTTGCTTTACTTTGAAGTCAAACTTAAGGATATGATAATATGTCTTATTGATATTTTCCTTCATGTTAATACCGGTATGGTCTTTTTTTCACCTTTAATGCATTTTATTTTCGTTTTGACATCCTTAAAAAATTGAGCAATTTTATTAAAATCAGTTTTCATGAGAAGAAATTTCCGACCCTAATTTTTCAGGACGAAACCGGAAGCTCAACATTAATTTTTCTTGGCCTTAGAAAGTCCATTCTAATCAATGATGGCTTTCGCTATATGCTCTTTCCTAATGTTCAAGTAAACTTGAGATTCCTTTCTTTCATGGCCGGGAACAACAGTACTGCATGCACCGCACATAAATGCCACTTGCTATTTCTCAACCCTATGTAGGCATTAATAACAGGAGCTTGATACTAATGCTGTCGCAAATTGATGTTTGTGGTCTGAATAGGGCTTAAATATGTCCAACGTGGGACGAATAAGAAATGCACATGTACAGTATATAGGTCATATTGCCTGGAGGAACAATCTGATGTGCCTCATTTGAAGCAGAAATTTACACTTAATCAGAATTGATAATGATAGTAAAATGACTCCGTGTATGTCATTTTTTAAAACTTGAAATAGATTTTTATGTTCTTCTTTTTTTGGATTGACGCAATGGAACAAGACTCGCAATAATCGAGTTTCAGGAAAATAGGGATTCATACATTCTAGATTTTTAGTTTGTCATTTCCTTTAAGAACTAGATTAAAAAATATGATATTATCATTGACACTACTCTCTTAATCTTACCTACATGTACATGTAGCATTCATCAAAATACAAATTGAATAAAACATCAGAAATCAAAACTGCTTCATAAACGATTCTTCCAAGAAGCGGCAAAAAAATGGTTACATCATTCTGTAATCAAACAGTGTACAAAAGGATCATAGTTATATCACCAGCTCCTTATTTGGGAAGTGAGGTACGTACCACCAAAATGCTGAATATGATTGACAGGTGGTCGTTAAATGTCAAATGCCACCAGGTGTTTTTGAAGGTCTTTTACGACAGCCAATTTATGACTGCTTTGTTTTCGCAATAAAGGTTATAGCTACTCAACCTTGCAGACCGAATTTTATGATACCACTCTTTCCACTTGTCTTTCATTTTGTTGACTAAAATGTCTAGCTCTGGTAGTGCTTATATATAAGTCCCATAGTAAATCAAAACAGAAGGTGGAAAGTAAACCGTACACTTTCAAGATGCAGATGTCTTTCTGGGGACAAAGCATTATACTTTTCATGGGGGCCTGCATGCCCTTTTTCCTAAGACCTAATCAGGCCTTTTCAGTCTTCGTAGCCTCTCCCAAAATCAGCGTAATTCGTAATAGTACTGTTAGCCGCAAAGCGTAAAGTCGTAATCAGCTCTGAGAATTTAATGTACAATCATGTAATTCCTATTTCGCGGCAAAAATTTTGCGTTATTTGTAATCACTATACCTACCCATGCGCATGCAGGCCCTCTTTCATTAGAAGCATACCAGGTCACCTCAAATTTTCTCGATAAGTGTGTTGGGTTCTTTTACACTCAGGTTGGGCCTGAAGTTCCCTCATACACTGGGCCATTGGCTTATATTATGTAATGTCACCTTTGGTTAAAAATGACGAATGTAATCCCTTATTTATAACAAACTGACATACCTGAGCTGCCATGACGTTTTATACATTTCAAATTTTTCCGCCTGTGTGATAACTACCCCTATCACACAGGGTTATAACAGTTATCACATCATAAGGCTTCTAAAAGTTCTTATTAGAATAATTGGAATGTACAATGTGTATTTCGTTTGCGCAGTGTGTGCCACTACAGTACTTTAGAAATTTTGGATGTTAGAATTGATGCTGTTACTATTCTTCTGTTTAGGGACACCAAATTTTCTCAATTTCAGGCACATTTTGCCTTGAGGCTTGAAATGTGTCTTTGCTAAGGTGTGTATAACATAAATAGAATACTTTGAGATAGAGCTGTGTACCTAAACAAATTTTAGGTACAGGTACAGGTACAGGTACACAGGTTTAGGTACAGGTCCGGACCTGAACCTGTACCTGAACAATTCGACCAATTTATATGCTCTTCTGAACTCCTTCAATAACAAAAAAACATAAATAAACTTGATAGTTAAGGTTTATTCTTTGTTTATGGCGAATGCTCAGATAAAATATAGGCAAAACTAAGTTGTTTTTGTTTTCATGAACACACTGTCATTACACAGGGACCCATTGTGGACCAGCTATTTACACATTTGAGGTCACAAATAGGCATAAAATTAGTGTGAAATTGTTTAGGTACAGTACCGGTACTGAGAGATTAGGTATTTTGGACCTGTACCTAATCAATTTTTCCGGTACAGTATCGGTACTGCGCATGCGTACCGGTACACAGCTCTACTTTGAGAGTATTCTGTATATTCTGGTCAGGCTGGTGCGTACCTTCCCTTGCAAACCTAGGTTCCATAGTGGAAGCACAGGGGAAGCACAGGGGAAGCACATCCAGTAGAGGAGGAACTACATCCGATGTAGTTCCTCCCTTTTTTCCCTTCTCAGAGGGTTCCAGGGGGCTGTTTTGAAGGAACTACTTCCAATGTGATTCCTTATCGCCAATTAGAGACTGTGCTTCCAGTATGCTTCCAGTATGCTTCCCCTATGCTTCCTGGTCATTAATCATTCCTACCAGGAGAAGACTGGCAAAGAGGTAGAAGAAGGTCTCCTATGCTTATCCCTGGGGCTAATTATGGGTGAAAAATCAATTATATATGCACAGCCAAATGTCACCAGAAGTTGGCCATCCCAAGCATGTACACAGAATCAAGGGTTCAAAAAGTACTTTTCCACATTCTTATCTCGAAGGGGAGGGACCAGTGAATGAAAGCTTCCACTAATGGTGAAACCACTAGAAACAAGCACTTTAAAACACATTTACTTTTATCCAAAAATTCAAGTCTTTACCCCCACTGCAAAGCTGAAAACAGTAAACAACATTACCTTCAGTGAACTCAACTTCTAATGTATCCATTTCCACAAGACCTACAAATGTAACCTGAACTCAGATCTGTCATAATGCCTGAACAAAACTTGACCAGAGTAGGAAAGTTTAGACCCTACCTGATCCTTCTAGTGCATGGCCTAAAAGTATTCAAACTGGAGAAAATGTTCAAGAAAAAAGGCTTACGTTCAGGAAGAACTGGACTCTCTTGGACTATACTTTTGGGACCTTTACTGTACATGTGCAACCCAGAGAACCTACACTGTGCAATGTGCACTAAAGATTCCTCAATGAAATGTAAATTTTAAAGCCAATTTAAGAAGCGTTCTTCAAGCGATATTTATCTGTTGTTCATTTAACTAGAAGGTACTAAGGTATGGTAACAAAGAGCCAAACTAGTTTGATAACTGTCTGCAAAGCCGTACTTAGTGTATTATATGATAAAGTATGTGTTTGTTGTCAAAGGTCACTACACACTAGATTAGCTCGCTTATTAGGGCTGTCCCAAACACAACCCCTGTTTATAACAAGCTACACATGTGATACCTTAGAAAATGGGAGCAGGCCTTCTGGTGGTCTGGACATTTAATAAAATATAAGTGACATAGTGTAACACCAGTACTCACAAAGATGTTCTGGGACCACCAGGTCCTCTATTTTATATTGTATTTATCTAAGACTAACAAGGCATGAGTTTGTGACAAGGAACTCCCATATGTGCCTCTACTTATGGGAGTTTGACCTTTTGGTCACCCTTTCCCAGGCTGCACACCAGGGCAGTATACAGTCTTAGGATAGGAAGAATTAAAACTTACCCAGGTAAAACAGGGTATGCAAAGCTCAGACTCATGAAAACATATCTTTACTTCATGTCACTTGTACACTTTACTGTAACAGTTGTGTTTACATGTACTTTGGAGTTGTGGGGATTTTCAACTAACTAGATAACAAATCCAGTACCCACTCGAAGGCTGCCAGTCAGCACTGCGACATTTTGAAGAGGCATGTGTCTGTACAGTTTATGACACCTACTACCAGAGGTGTCCAATCAGATGGGTGAATCTGGGTGAATTTTCCATTGTAATCGGGTGCAAAGTAAACTCTGGAAAATTCACCCATTCCTTAGTGCATAATCTGGTCATAATGCACAAAAATTTCACCCATTGCAAAGAAAACAACAAATGGGTGATTTTGAGTGAGAACAATGGAAGTCACCCAAAAGTACGCAGATTCGCCAAAAAAAACTCATGGCCAGTGCTTTTTCACCAATTCTGGATTTAGTAGTGTCTATAAAACATGTACTTCCCAAATAGTCTTGCGCGCCTTGTGGGTTGCCCTCACCCTGCAGCATTTTTCAGTCACAACTCTGTATACTAGGATCTTGGCATCTTTGTACTTGAACAAGTATTTCCGGACTCACCTTCTCTCTGTCTTGATGTCAGCTGCACCATGTTGAAAATACCGGTACGCGCTGCAGATATGTGTGAGGCTTGAAGCGCTAGGCTAAGTCCAATTTTCAGGAGAGAATTTCTGAAACAGTTCCGTCAGTCTCTCAGCACAGGGGAAATGAGGTTGAAAAGCCCGCCACTAGGTACACTCTGCAGATATGTGTGAGGCTTGAAGCGCTAGGCTAAGTCCAATTTTCAGGAGAGAATTTCTGAAGCAGCTCCATCAGTCTGAGCACAGGGGAAATGAGGTTCAGAAAAAGCCCGCCACCAGGAACCATAACAAATTAGGTATCTGACATGTCATTAGTTATGACCTCATGGCAGAACTAAATGTAACATATGGACCAACGAAATGAGGCACACATTTCTGTACTTATTTAGTAAACCTACTAAATTTGTATCAAGATTGAAAAGAAAAAAATTGCAATGATCTGAACATGTCAGATCAGTGGAAGACTTGTTTTGTAGAGGTTTGACAGGTCATTAATTATGACAGACTTCTAGAAAGTTCTCATCCCTGGCTCAAATATCAGGACCTGGTCCTGGTTAATCTTTGCAGGTGGTCAGTTTGGAACCAGGGGTTTATTAACCCTTGGTGGAGTGTAGCAAGAAATCTGATTAAGTTAGGTATATACAATGTACTAATAGTAAGGTAGTAGTAAGTAAGATAGTGAAGTTAGGTATATACTAATACATGTAGTAAATAGAACATCAAGTTGTGGTTGCTTAATATCCAAGTATTTTATGTGTTGTCATTCCTGGCTAGGCTAGCTTGACAAAGAATCTAAAACCTTGTAGGCATATATCAGTCCAACATGTGATTTGTACATACAAGGACCAGTATTATTAGCAAATCTACCTTCTCCACACTGAAGTGGAAGTCTTACTCTGTCTTCTGATAGCAAATTCTTGGCTACTTCAAACGGGAATTTCCCCCCTTGTTCGATACATGTACATGTACTTTCTCTCCAAAGAAAAAATGTAATATCTTAGCCTGGATGCCAGACCCATAGCACTTTGTAATATTATATGTGACTGTCACAAATAGTTTTTCTGTCAACTACTATAAAAGTTGATAGTGCTGTCCAAAAATGAATATCCATGCAAACATTTTTTCATCATACTAATTTATAATATAGCCCTGTCAAAGTCTGGGATAAACCCTAATGTTCCAATCAAGGGTGGTAATACCATTAGTCATATAGTGGTCAACAAAATCCTCAAAGTACTGACACACATTTCTCC
>NW_017804670.1:0-6165 GCF_001625305.1 Branchiostoma belcheri | reverse complement strand
ACACGCTAACATTTACTATGCATGGCTAAGCAGACTGGAGATTCAACACTCAAAACGCACTAATGATGTATTTAGCAATAGTGAGGATATGAGTACATGTACTTTTACTACAGAGGGACTGGCTCTCCTCCATTTATAAGCCTATCACGAATGATAATCTTGCAACAGCTTAAATGCTAATGGATATAAACCATACGTTACAAACGCAAGTGGTACCCCCCATATCTGCCTCATGTATTATAGATGACTACATGCTATGTAACTGTAGTGTAAGGTCACTGCTTTAGGGTTATTACAGTATATTGCTGATCATCAGAATACACAATGTACACTTAATGCAGGCACGTTGTGTAGATGTGAGGCAATATCGTTGGAAATGAGAAGCTGTACGTGCAACAGGCTTGAGGAATTGAAGTACATGTAGCACACCCAGAGGTTTTTCTAGAAATTGCAATCATGTTGAGGGAGTGAAGTGACCAAGGGTTTTTTTAAAGAGAGTATTACACAATGCTAGAATGCATTAAAGTTGTATTGTTTTTGTACAAATTCTATACTTAATTTTTATCAACAAATACAACATACATGTACTGTTACAGTAGTACATGTACTTAAAGCAAGCCTTTATGATTTGCCTTCTACAGTAACTGTTTTAAAAACAGAAGGAAGGAGTACTCATACTACATGCATGTATATTCACAGTTGTAATGAAGA
This sequence comes from Branchiostoma belcheri, assembly GCF_001625305.1. Taxonomy (NCBI): domain Eukaryota; kingdom Metazoa; phylum Chordata; class Leptocardii; order Amphioxiformes; family Branchiostomatidae; genus Branchiostoma; species Branchiostoma belcheri. The sequence continues at coordinate 5,454 of NW_017804670.1, read as the reverse complement.
TCTTCTTACCTTGTTGGAAATTCTACTTGGGAGTTCAGTAATGTAGTTCTGATAAGGTATGAACTGACTTCCTCTTTCCTAACTGACTTCCTCTTTCCTTTTTTAACAGTATAATGGAATATTCCACTCATAATGAGGTTGGTTCAGGACTACATGAATAGAGGTGCAGTTTTGAATCCTACAAAACTGTGATCATGGTTGAAACAGACTTCTAATTACGATGTCAGTTCAATGCTATTATGTAGATCATTCAGAAAAACAGTATTTGACGGTGAAACCTACACACACAAAAAACTACCCGTCTGAAATGGTTCAGTCTGTCAGGTGTCAGCAGGTTGTTGACATGTGACAGTGCAGGTGAGTCAGTGGAGGAATTTCACAAGGCTGAGTCATAAATAATTTATGGCAGTGCCTGAGTGCTGAAATGTCTGTTGCACATGTTGCCCCAAATCTAATTATATAAAAATAGCAAAGTAACATACTGACAAAAATACATTGTGTATTCAATACATGTATGAGAGAACTTGTAACAAAAAGGAGTAGCATTGGAACACAAGTAGAGCTGTGTACTATCTAAACAAATTTTAGGTACAGGTACAACCCCAAGGATTTACTATATAAGATCCAAGCCATGTTCTTCGGAATTTTGTATTATTTTTTTTTAATTATTTATTTCACACAAAAAAAACAAGACATAATTATTAGTGAAGTAAATTAAATTAAAAACACTGTGCAGGAGAGGAAGAAGCCTTAAAGGCTTGTACAAGCCCTTCTTCTTTTTTAAACATAACAAAACAATCACACTTAAACTGATTAACAGTTACAGAAATACTTAAATGAAAATCAAGGCAACTGAAGACAAAGAAAATTTCTTCAATAATGGCAGACAAGCCAGAAACATTACTAAACTTGTTTTTAGAGAATTCACAGATAAACCATGGTCAAAACTAAGTAATAACGTAAGATCTTAGCTTATTACTTCCTACTCTAGTCAACATCATTTAGTACATATTTTACCTTGAAATAAATCTACAAAAGCGCCCATACCCTTAAAATTCAAAGCAATTTGTTTAGCTGTACTGGAGCTATCATTTGCTGTGATTAGCTTTCCACCTGTGTGAACGCACACGAGTCCCATGGCACCAAAGCACCCCTCTGAATTCTAATGAAGGCATACATGTACATACACATGTACATGTATCCTGCTGGGGTCATTGTTTTAATTTTAGCTCACATTGAACATGCACAGCACTGCAGGATACAAGCTTAATGATTGTGGAATAGTGAAATGGCTGGAACAGAAGTGATACATCATGCACTGTGCTACGTTATGGAACTGAAGAACATGTACAGATGAGTGAGACTGTGGTGAAATGTGAACATTGAAGCTACATAATTATATTATTACGCTCAATACTTCACTGTTTATTACCAACTTATACATATAATTATACCTCATTTATATTGAAGCAAGTAAAGGAGCGTAAGCTGGCTTTCTGGAAAAACTGATTTTTTTGAAAATTTTTAATCGAATTGAAGTGGAGCAACAGTTACTATAGCTAGTTTCCTTGGTACCTTTCTTAATAAGACGGGTATGTCTGGCTTGTGGGTACTTGAAACCATGAACCTCCTTTTGTGCAGGAATGTAAGAAACCAGTCTACCTACAAAGCTTAAAATGCTGGCTGTAATGTATGTTAGTAATGTGTATTTGATCCCAAGACTAATTGAAGAAGAAGTGGTGCAATTCTAGCCTGGTTATCAAACAAATTTCAGCTGCACAGTCCGATACCTATAAATTAGTAAAAAGGTTTGGTAAGATAGGTTTGTTAGTGATGTCTATAATTAAAAATAATACAACAAGCATGAACAATGACATTATGTGTACTTAGTACCTGGACATCCTCACCTCAAGTACACATTAACAATTCCCACCTTCCACCAATTCTTGGGTTTCAGTCACGTAAAGCAACTTCAAAATAAAACACCAAGAATTTGATCCCTCTACCCGACGACCTTCATGACCCTGTATCTATCCCAGACCTTCCTGCACCTGTGTCACTGTCATGATTCCAGCAGCATAAGAGCCTGAAATTGTCCCCTGCACGCTGATTCAATCCACTGTGATCAGTAGCTATCGTATCACATGCACACCTACACATGTGTCATGTCACATACCACAGGGCTGGGGGGAAATTCTCACCTCAGGTAAACTAATAGTATACAAAGGTGCACAAATTATTGCATCCAGTATTTTGAGCCCTGTCATATATAATTGAGCCCATGTAAAAAAAAATCTTGTATCAGCCTGCCTTCCCCCCAAAAAATAATAAATGTTATTGAAAATGAATCCGACAAAGCCCTCTTGGCACATCCATGCACATATCAATATGCATTTCTATGATTTATCTAAATTTACATTATATTGAAAAGGATGCTCTTGGAGTCTTATGTGGCATTATTTCAAGAGAGCGCAGTACCTTGTCTTCCTAAATTGTTTAATAATTCCCTACGTAAACTATAATCAATAATCATAACTGGGAGACAACACCATGAGGGCAGCACCCATGACTGACATAAATGAATGACACACCAGGGAGACACATATGATATACACATAACAAAATATAATACTGCAATGCTGTAGTAAATTTACCTGGGGCTGAGGGAGCTCATGATTACACTACAGCATTGCTGTACATGTCTGGTGCATGGCTGTAAATTCATACATAAAAGTAATAAAACAGACCCTTGCAGGGCTTGAAATACCACCTGCATATCACATCATAGTTATGATATTCAATGATCACATAAACTGTGATTTAGCAGAACTTCCATCCGTGTACAGTTTCGCTAGGTACAGAATATAAACGACAATTGGAAAAGAAACTGACATGCTGAGCCTACGACAGCTGTTTCCTCTCTGGTAGTCAACAAAATTAATATAGATGAGGCTGAAAAAGATCTATATTCCAATTAGTCTAGTGTGGAGTGCTTGTACTGTATAATAATACAAAATTTATGTATTAGTCATTGATTCTGAACCTGAAGAGTGGGTGGAAGACGTTGTGCTGAAATATTTCAAACTGGATCTAAATATTCTAATTCAAGTTGGCATGTTTATGGACTTATAATACTAGTAATTATCAATGAATAATGTCACATTTTTAATAGATCCAAACAAAACATAATACGTGCCAATGCAAACAGTTCTGATCAGTGCAAATGTTCATCCAACATAAACCAATGTATCACTATCAGGTACATCATCATCCAAGTTGTATTCTGTATCTGCAGTCATAGGAAAACCTCTGCAGCTGCATAATCATGCAGTTTTTCTTCAGGTTACTTAAAATCACCTCTAGCTAGACCATTCAAAATAGCAGTATTCTTACTTCTTACTTCTACAATAAGATTATGAGTATCATAAATATCACCAAACAGCCACCACAAAATATATATCCTCTGTCTTCATATATAAATTCTACAATCATCTATTATAAATTTTTATCAACAACCCATGGGTATTTTATAGCACGTCGGCAGAATGTACTGCACTTGAGCTAAACCAGGTATTGTTCACAGCACTTTGGCAGTCTCATTTAAGGTCGTATTCCCTATTCTAGAATGACATTCCATCCATAGTTTTCAAATGTGACAAAAAAGATATCGTCTGCAACAGGAAAAATTCTGATGCAACGTTGAACATCAAACGAAAACTGTGAAAAATTATGCTATATATCATTTGCGATTGATTATGATATAACAGTATTTCTCTTTGCAGGGACTTGATCCATAATAGTCGATGACCCGACTTTCCTTGAACTCCATATGGAAGGAGGCACAAAGCCAAGTTCACCACTGATTGAGTTTTGACCATACGGCTCACTTACAAGTGATCCCATTACCCAGGGTAGAATTGGAAATGGACTATGTTCCTTACTTTAAATTAAATTTCAAGGCCTGGGCTAAGAGGCTACATGCATTAATTATAGAGTGGAGACCTGTCTGGCAGTAACTGATATCTAGATACCTTTACAAATGCATATATACATGTATAGTTAAGACAAATAAAGTTAAATTTTAGATCTAGATCTGTACCTTTGTGTATCTGTATGCCTTTTTCTATTGTTAATTTTCCTGCAAATCTGTGGCTTTCATGCATTTCCTCTCACACTTCCAAACATGTTAGTTGGTGCTAATTGTTATTTGGTCTTATAAAAGTTATCATTATGAATTTTAAAAAATGTTCTATGTTGTTTGGAATTGCCAAAGTTCTATACTTTTTCTTTGAAATAAGGAGGGCAATTCAACACTAGAAAGGCCAATATTTGCTTTGGAGCAAATACAGCGATGGGTTCACCACATTTTACGACATGGCAGGGAAAGAATGAGAAACACAAGGGAAAACAATGATTTACATTGATATAACTATAATATGAAGTAACATACAACTAAAACAGCATAATAGTAATAATAGGAATTTTATCATGTTGCTAACTACCAACATTCAGTACAACTTCAGTTCTCTCTCATTTCTAAAATTGTAAAATGTTCAGTCAGTGTACAAAATACTTATGACAAAAATTAGGTTGCCCATTAGAACTTTAGGTTGCCCCACCTATAAGTTACTAGGCCTAGGAAAATAAATGTTGTGTTTCCTGTTATGGTGCAGAAAAAAAGGGTATGTAGTTATAGGGATTCACTAAAATTAAAAAGCATCTGCCAGATACAGTGGTGCAAGCCAAGTGGGAATGATTTGTGGGTGAGGGGATTCTTAAAATTCAGGTAGCACACTGGGCTATCTAGGTTCAAAAATAGGTTGCCCCAAATAAAATTTAGTTGCCCTGGGCAACTGGGCAACCAGGTATTTTGCACGCTGTCAGTATAAACTCAATACATGCCTGGTATCATAAATTAGCATTTCCACACCATGTTCTACGTCACTTCCCCGGACAACCTTATCCTTGGCACCCTGACGCGACTGGCCGGTTTTCGGGGACAGAGTCGTAACTGCCAATGACATTTTGATACATGTCGGCAGCTGGTAGGGTACGTAGGTAACGAGCGGTTTGGGTGGGGGGTTTCACGGCTGCGTCGTCTTTCCCTCATCAATCCGTACTCCGGCATCTGTTATTACGCCATCATTACATGGTTGGTGCAGCGTGTGTCGGCTGAAATTAACGTGCATGCACCGCCGGCGTACACAGAAATGTCTGCCATCATTGTGCACATTACAGTATTCGTGAGCAACCATTCTTGCAAAACCCACTATTTGGGAGGACCGTTCTTGCAAAATTTACATGATTAAAATATAGAATCAAATGTCTTGAGAATTCCAGGCTTCATCCCTGTTCAATGATTCAATCGACACATGTAACATGTTTTAATGATGATTTGTCCTGAATATATCAGCAGTTCAGCTCTCTAAAGCCCTGGCACATATGAATGTAATT
>NW_017804669.1:2840-7101 GCF_001625305.1 Branchiostoma belcheri | reverse complement strand
ACCCTGACTGAACCCCACCTTCTCCCCAGGCCCTGATGCCGCCTGCAGCAGGCTCCTCGTCAGGCAGTATCGACATGGAGCTGCTGAAGGAAAGGGAGATCGACAGAAGCAGGCTGCAGGGCGGAAAGCTCCTGGGAGAGGGCGCTTTTGGACATGTCGTCGAGGCAACGCTCACACAACCCGAGGAAGTCGATGTGGTGGTGACTGTAAAGAAACTACAAAGGTAATTTTAGGTGTATTGCTGTGCTCATATTTGCTATTATATAATTGTAGAATAGACGCGTACATGAATATATGATGTAAAACTGATTATGTAAATGTTTATCTAGACGATGATGACCCCCAGGCCAGACAGGCCCTTCTGCGGGAAACCTGCATCATGTTGTTGTGCGGTAACCATGACAACGTCCTCAGGCTGAAAGGCATCTGTTTTAGAGACGGTCAGTTCAGAATCTTTGTGGCTCATGGGTATCTATGTGTGGTTGGTTTATTTTCTTTTGAAATTAACTTTTGCCCTGAATATGTTAGGTCAATACTTCATGCAGGTAAGGCTGTTCTGGCAGTGAGGAAGAAGATTCCATAGTCCATACTGAAATATTTTTCCAGGCCCGCTCCAACTGGTTCTGGAATATGCCGAACACGGGAGTCTCCTTCACCTGCTGTGGACTTTACGTGCGGAGTCCAAACTCAACAGGACCGTTCTGGTCAAAAAACGGCACATCTTCGAGAACATGATGGTGGAGGTCTGCTGCGGACTGGAGCACCTGGCGACCATGAGGGTAAGGAAATCTTGAGAAACTGTTCCTCAATCTTTCCCTTCCGAATCCCCACCCACTCCGATTTTGTCAGCGAAATCAAGGGATTTTCTTTTTGAGGTTAGATTGTCTTTTCAGGTAATCAAAGCTAAAAGCTGATAAGATTAACATATTTGGTAACTGAATTACTTATCTTTGCCTGTGTGCAGCTGGTTCACCGAGACATCGCGGCCCGGAACATCCTGATCTGCGGGAAGGGAACCGCCAAGATCGCGGACTTCGGGCTGGCCCGGGACATGTACGCTGTGGGGTACCATCGGCAGCACAGGGTAGGTTCTGGGACATGGACGTTGTTGGGTACCATCAGCAGGACAGGGTAGGTTCTGGGACATGGACGTTGTGAGGTACCATCGGCAGGACAGGATAGGTTCTGGGACATGGACGTTGTGAGGTACCATCGGCAGGACAGGGTAAGTCAGACTAAGCACAGGGTAGGTCAGACTAACAGCGCGATCTTACATAGGGAGCTGGCGCAGTATTTTTGAGTAAGAAAAAGTAAAATAAGTTTAGAATAGGAGGATTCTAGTCAACCGCAGATCCTGTAGTCTTGTCACAGCCGGCTTTGGATAGAACTTGAAGCAGCTGTTCTTTCTTGTTCCTCCAGGGCCACGACCTGCTGCCGCTGAAGTGGATGGCGCCAGAGGGCCTGAAGAACGAGGCTAGGTTCACACACAAGAGTGATGTGTGAGTATTCAACATTGCCTTTAAAAGAAGACACTAACATTTTAGTGGAAACAAACGTATTTATATAATCAGTCATCTCGATTTAATAATTATGCTAATGTGAACTCTTTCCAATCTTATACACTATGAAATATGCACTTCCAGCTGGTCCTTCGGGGTTCTGTTGTGGGAAGTGGCGCAGCTGGGCCGCACGCCGTATCCTGGGATGGAGGGGGCAGGCAGAATATATGATGCTCTGCAAAACCACTTCAGACTCCCTAGGCCTCAGTTGTGTACAGAAGAAAGGTAAGCCCGGGATGTTTCCTGAGGGAAAAATCAATCAGTACAAGAATCAATTCTAAGGTGCGCCTGTGTTTGTAGATTGAGATACAGGAAATTTTCTAAGCGTAAGTACAATTAAAGTCTGACGTCAGATTCCTGGCCTCGCATTCGAACTTGTTTTAGCTGCCGAGTCTGTGTTGTTGCGTTTAAGATGAAGTATACTCGGCAACTGCAACAGATGTGGATAACAGACTTACAATTTTCTAGATACGTTTAAGTGTCAAACGTGAATGGGTTTATTAGAATACCGGAGACCTAGAATTTTGGTTTTATTGTAAAGTAACAGCAAAAAAGTAAAAATGCTGATCTTCTCCAGATACCAGCTGATGCTGAAGTGCTGGAAGTTTAACGAGAAGTCCAGGCCGGACGCCACAACTGTCAGGAAACTACTGAAGGCGGATCCCAACGTGAGATGTTCCTGCTTCTTAACCTGATTACCTTTAAGGTCTCTACAATGCAGTACGTTACTATGAGATTGTATTGGGTTTAGATATTATTATTAATTGATACAAATATTAGTCTAGTTCTTGGCAAATTTGCTTAGTACAAGGTTAAGACACCACTAGTACGATTATGTTGTGTTATTTGGACTCCAGGAAGAAAAGTGTAAATGTAGCATAACAGTAATGGGGATCACAAACAAACAAAGAAACAAACAAACAAACAAACACTAGGCAGTGGGGACTGAACTATGTTAGAGTTATTGGAACAGCATCTCTTCTCCGTTGATATTTTTGATGGACAATGACTCAACAGAATGAAAATAAAGTGTCAAATTTGCGGTATTCAAATCCATCGGCCACTCCAATTAACGTTGCTGTGTTGAATGTCCTAGTTATAATAATATTAAGGTAATATAATTTTCTCCTCCAGGGCTTTTTCTACTTCAACGCACCTGTGACAGCGATAGAGGCACCATTAACTCCGGTATGAGACCTGTGGCAGCGATAGAGTCACAAATAATTAACTCCGGTATGTGACCGAATCGGACGCAAATACAAGGCTAAAGTGACGTCAGCCTGGATATAGCTGATGGCTGCACAAGACTGGACAATACTACTATTAATGTGACCCTCGTGGTTTGATACATGATGTAAACAGTATGTTTAGTTTACAGACACAATTTTGCCAAGCTGGCCTCCTATTTTAGTATCTATCAAATGCTTTCTACTACAACTACTGAATTGGTTCTGCATTCCTTTTGTATCACTGTAGGTAGTTCAGTTCAGTATGTACCACTTGTAAAGTTGATTTCGTGTCTCAATAAAACCCAACTGAACACGTGCATCAGGGTTTATGTGTATGGAGACCTATTTATAGTATTACCACCGCACAAGCTCAAAGTATTGCACATACATGTTACACTACTGTTTAGAGTTAAAACTTAAGATCCAACACAAAAAGTTCTATCACCTAGAGCTTACATCTTTGAAACTGTTGGGGGGAGGTGGGGGGCTCATTGCCCCCCCCCCCCAGAACTCGACTATATTATATGACCGCCAACTTACCATGGTATACTAGTGATAATCAATTACATTTCGATATCATTATGACGTCACATGATGTCATTATGACGTGTCATGGGATGTATTGCCTAAAACCGTTTCTCTTAAACCTGGTATACAGCACAAGTTTAACAAAAAGTGTTTTTTTTTATTCAGAAACACGATGATTACAAAAGAAAAGACATGGACTAAGTGACTGCGAACTCAAGTTAGATGCAACTTATATTCTCGCAGCCACTTTTACAATGGAAGAAAAATATTTTACAAGACATTTAAAATACATGAGACCTCGCGTGAGTTACAAACCTCCCATCCCAGAAGACACATACAGTTAGAATCTTTTTGTTTCTAATATATAATTTTGTGCGGCTAACATTATTTTGCAGTTGGTATCATACGTTCAAAGGAAGCTACCGCGAAGAACTAAATATTGTATAGAATTATCAGAAAGGGTGTTTAAATCAACAATATTACCAAGTATGCTTGAAAGCTTGCCAAAAAGGACTAAGCGCTGGTAGGTATATATAGGGCAGTGCAATAAATAATGAGCAATCGTTTCGTATGGACACCCACAGCTACAGGATGGACTTGTGACAAGACCTCGGGTATAAAGACTGTGATTCAAGCTGCAGGTGCCCAGACGAAGTCGGGTAATGAGAATACAGGAAGAACGAGACCCAAAGCTAAAATGGTTTAGCTTTACAGGACGTACCGATTTGAAAAGATATGAACGAAATTTTGGATACGAAAGAGTACGGATTTCTAAATTCAGGTTGTTCCATCCAGTGATGGAATATGGTATAAAAGACTTTCCAAAACGATTGGTAGAAAATTTGATGGTTCTCAGATTACTACTGTTTCTCAGATTGTAAATACAAGTCCCAGTAATTGTACATGGAAGTAGATCTGTAAGATATTCCCGGTACATCCGTTTAC
>NW_017804669.1:0-2735 GCF_001625305.1 Branchiostoma belcheri | reverse complement strand
ATTAACTAGGCACTACAATCGTGTTCCCATTTTGAGGCCTCTACTGCGCAACGCAAATGTGGTGTCTGCCCTGAAATAATAATAGGCGATGAATGTGTCGCCTTTCGGACAAAGTCTCCCAGCCGAGCTCTTGACAAATTAAAGAATATGAAGACCCTTTTATGGCACCAGACACAACGAGGGATTGTGCACCCGTGCCAGACAACGTCAGCATATTCCAACAATGAACGTATGAAAGACTTGTATATTTTTCCCAATACATGGCGGGGTAATCTAAATTTCAAGGCCCTAAATAGGTTAACATTTTTGAAGGCTTTAGAAACAATACTGTCAATATGAAAATGCCAAGACATATTGGAACTAAGAATAATCCCAATATGCTTATGACAGGAAACTCATTTTATTACAGAATTATTAAGAAATAGTGGGGGTGGGCTTGACGGACTTTTTTAGAAGTAAAACAAATTTCTTCAGTTACGCCTAATTTTGCGCTTTTGTGCCTTTGGCGCTCGACTCGCGCTTCTGCGCTCGGTCCCTTCGGCTCTAGCCAGAACCAGTTTTCCCTTCAATTTCCGGAAGTTTGCGGAGAGTTACAGAATTTTTTAACGAATATATAATCCATCAACCTTAGACAGGCAAATTAACAAAAATACTTGAGTAAACTAGAAAGGCCAATATTTGCTTTGGAGCAAATACAGCGATGGGTTCACCACCATTTTACGACATGGCAGGGAAAGAATGAGAAACCACAAGGGAAAACAATGATTTACATCGATATAACTATAATATGAAGTAACATACAACTAAAACAACAGTTGGATAGCTATTTCCTACTTTATTGGTTAGGATTTTTAATTGCATAATGAAAACTGTTGATTTAAAAAAAAAACGTTACATGCCCCGCATTCCAATGCTGGAGCAGAAAAGCTTGAAATACCTACCAAAACACTTGAATAAAGACATACTGTCAGTATGGAAATGCTCTGTGCAGGTGTTAATCAAGTTAAATCCCAACAGCCAATCAGCAAGAAATGCTCTGTGCAGGTGGAAATGCTCTGTGTAGGTGTTAATCAAGTTAAATCCCAACAGCCAATCAGCAAGAAGTATAGAGGAAAGCTGCATGCCTATTGGTTGATGCCCTGCATTCCATTGTGATGACTCATGCCCAGACGTGGTAAACACGGCACACTAACACAGTAATACATTTGCTATAACACAGCCAAAAAACTCAAATAAAACCATTCTAAAAGCCTGTATCACAAAAATTTAAAAACGCCTAGGGGTATTTGCCCACTGTACCTCCATACCAAATTTCAGGACCTTAGGCCCTAAAATGAAGAAGCTGAATCCATTTAAAAATGGCAGGAGGAGAAGGAGGAGAAGGAGGAGAAGAAGAAGAAACATCAGAAAAAGCAATATGGGTTCACCACCACTTCGTGGTGTGGTGAACCCATAAATATGAAAACATCAGAAGGACCGACAAACACTCTCAAGCACCATGATTTGCCTCTCAAAATGCGGGAAATTGCGTTTTTTAAGGGTTAAAAATCCAAAATTTCCCGGGGGAGCATTCCCACCGGACCCCCCTAGATTACGAGCGCCGAAGGCGCTCCCCTCTCAAAATCCATCAGTAAAACTGGGCAGACTGAAAAAATGCAAGCTGGCCGACGTTGACTCGGACACCCCGGTATTTGTGGACGCACTCGGGGACCAGGGCAGGTTGGAAACACAGGGAACACTTAAGGGTTAATGACTCGCCCCGAGGTGAATATGGTGTGATAAAGCCTTGGCAGTTGCTATAACCACCGAATAAAGCCATCGAGTGAGCGACAGCGCCAAGGCTTTATCACACCATATTCACCGAGAAAGGGCGGGCCATTAATGCTATTATCATATAGCCTATCAAAACTTACACATTAGAGAGTAACACATTCCTGTATAACACATATATCTAAATTATATAACAAACCGTTACAGTCACTCCTCTATCCTCCCGTCCGCTGGCCACTGTTCCTGTGCATCTTTCTCGATTCCAAGGACCCACATATTGAGTCTAAATTGGCCTCAATCAGTTCTTCTATGACAAATTCTGACACACCATTGTCTAAAATTGTATTCCCTTTAGTGTGATGATTTTACCTGTTCTATCAGAGTTCATTTGAGTTCACCGGAACTTCAGAACAGAACCGTTATGGCCAAAAGAATAGAACAAGCTTCCATTTGAAGTCATCTGAGGTCATTTGGATGTTTCAATACAGAAATGTACTTACTAGGGGGGTGGCGCAAAATATGTTTTCTTTTCTTTCGCTCAAAATTCACATGTATTGACATGGTCTTTATTTTGTTATGTATTGCTAAAAAAATTGGGTGATGACAAGACGGTAAACATTTCTATTCAACAAGGAAACGTGCTACAAATGTCAGCAAAAAGAGTCAACTCCCCTGCAAATGGTTTGCTCCGGGCCTTCATTGTGCAACAAAGCACACTTGTGAGAATAAAACACACCTGGCAATACTTGTATCATGCTAACTGTGACATTATGGCGTCATAATCAATATGGAATGGGGGCTTCTGATTGGTCAACGCCACCTGGCTAAGGGTTAATGACCCGCCCCGAGGTGAATACGGTGTGATAAAGCCTTGTCAGTTTCTATAACCACCGAATAAAGCCTTGGCTTTATGAGGCCATTAACGCTATTATCATATAGCTTACACGATAGCCTATCCAAACTGA
>NW_017804668.1:0-7138 GCF_001625305.1 Branchiostoma belcheri | reverse complement strand
AAGGGTACGTGACAACAACCTGTCAAAACAAAAGAAAGTCTGGAGGTCAGAAAATTTGAAGAGTCTTAACAAGGCACAACAGCCACTTCCAGACAATCAACTACAGAACAAGTAAATAGAACATGAAGTCAAGGTCAGACCTACAATCTACAAGTAGAAGAAAGCAAAATGAGAGGATCAACCAAGTTACTCCTTTTCATCCAATAGCTTGGTAAACTACACATATTACACTAACTGGTATTAGTAGCTGGTAGAGTTTGGTGTTGCAGATTCCAGATCAAAAGTGAGCCCTGTTGGTTTTATATAGACCCTCTATCCTGGCTAAGCAAATATGACCAATAAGCTTAGTATAGTCATTTCCTACTCATTGTCTTCTTGCCCCCCTCATATTCTACCAGAGCAGGACACACCAGCTCACTTCAGGTACAACAACAGTGAAATATTTCATCACTCAAACAGCCTCATAGACTATACTACTTTGTCTAAAATTATAACTGACTTTTTGTTATTTCCATCATGGCGAGCAATTTATGACATGGCACTGTGTCATAATTCAACATCTTATGAGTCATTCAAGACAATTTAGAAGCAATCTTGTCTATCTTATGATCAGTATAATTTAAGTAAATGTTACAAGCGATGGCTTACCTTTACTGAACCAACCTTATCAGGAGGCGGACCAAACTGAGTCTTCTTGTCGTGCTTTTGTCTGACGGGAATGTTTGGCACGGGAATGCAGGGGAGTGCTTTAGCCGCTGGACTGGGCGCTTTTTTCACCGGGGTCTTCAGTAAGGGCCGCTTTACCAGTTTCTTCGGGGTAGGCGTTCTTACAAGCGACCTTTTCAATCGCACAACTTTTGTTGGAGTCGTTTGGACAGGGGTATTTCCTGGTCTGGCTGATGATGTTGATGCTGTTGTTGACGTGGTTGCTACGTTTCTACTGTCCATGTTGCCATGTAGCGTCATAAGCAGCGATTCCTTGTCTTGTTGAAGCTTTTGTAGTCTAGTTGAGAGCTCATTCTCAAGTTTGCTGAGCTTGTTTAGTTTGGTAACGCAGAACATGCACACATACATCGACAAACCTTTCCGGCTCCATACTTGTCTGTCAGGCCACACTTTGACGACCTGGTGAATCTGAGGGTACAGCGGTACCATGCTGTCGCCAAAAACAGTTCTGTAGTTTCTCCACTTGACGGCATTATTGCATAGCAAACACGTTTTGGTCGCCAAAACCTCTGTACTCCCGAGCATATTCCCCGCCATATTGAATCTGTATGGTGGTGGGCGGAGCAAATTGAAACATGGGCGCTGATTGGTTAGAAATGGGGTCATGCCAAATAAGGCAAGCTCATGAATATTAATATTCCTCGGGTCGTAGAGTAGAAGATGCCATGTAATACGGCAGGGGTAAGGGGCGGAGAAGGAATTCGGAGCCGCTGCCCCTGCCATGGGAGGATGGTGTCAAGATGCTCACGATCTCGGCATGTTTACTCCACGCTGCCACCCAGAGTGGGGTCTCTTCCATGCTGTTTGCCTGGTCTAAGTCTGCCCCTGCTCGTATCAGGATGCTCACAATCTCTGCACTTCCTTTCTCAGCAGAGACCCATAGTGCAGTTCTCCCCTCATCATCTGCCATGTTCAAGTCTGCCCCGGCTTGTATCAAAATGCCCACAACCTCTGCATGTCCTCTCTTACCCGCCACCCACAGTGGAGTCCTTCCCATGCTGTTTGCCTTGTTCAAGTCAGCCCCCGCTTGTATCAAGATGCTCACCATCTCTGCACTTCCTTTCTCAGCCGCCGCCCATAGTGCAGTTCTCCCCTCATCATCTGCTTGGTCCAAGTCTGCCCCTGCTTCTGTTAGCATGCTCACCATCTCTGCATTACCACTCTGAGCCGCCAACTGCAGTAAAGTCTGCCCCATACCACTGTCTGTGTTTGCCCCTTCTCCAGGGTCTGCCCCTTTCTGCAGCAGGAGTTTGACGATGTTAGAATGTTCGCCCCTCACTGCACCACAGAGTGGTGTTTCACCCTCGGAGTTCTCTGTGTTCACCTGTACACCTGCCTGTAGCAGGGTCTTCACCTTGTCTTCCTCACCTGTCCAGGCTGTTATCTTTAACAGCGCATCTCTCCAGGTGTCTCTCATTTCCTCGTAGGTTTGTGTAGTAGACTCTTCACCTGTTTCCTGCGTTTGTGTAGACTCCTCTGAGTCTTCACCTGTTTCCTGCGTTACTGACAACACAAACTTGTCCATAGCTTCTTCCACTATCTCTGCCACTACTTCTTCAAGCTCTTCCATTGACAGAACGTCCACCTCTAAGGGACAGTTGAGCCCAATGTTCTCAAACTCTGTCTGTAAGTCAGCTACCAGCTTACCACTTTCTTGGTACCTGTTTAATTCGCTGATGCTTTCGTCAGTTTTGGGAAACATCTGTACACAGATTGAAGATGACCACATTTCACCGATATCGAAATCCTTGCAAAGTTTAAGGATGATTTCCTTGCACAAGTCTAGTCTTCCACCATCGATTTGTGAAAGGGCCTCTAACAGTTCTTCCCGGACAGATGATTTTACCAGAAGATAGTAGCATTCCTTGCGCTTTTGCTTAGCAAGCTGCATACTACCAACTGCATTCAGTACGAATTTCGGGTCGCTCGAATGTCCTTGACTTTGTTGACTCTGTTTTCCCTTAGTGACCTTTTTTGTTTTCTTTACAGTTTTCCTCTTGACTTTCTTGTTTTCTGTGCCTTTAGATGAATCGGAAGCCTGCGATGAGCTTGTGGCAGTAGATGGAACTGATGGGGTATATTCAAACTTACCTTGCTTTGATCGTGGGCTAGAGACACTCTCTTCTGTGGAGTATTGTTTAGGCGGCGAACTAGAGAATCCTGTTGAAATGTCCGATAATGGTGGGGACACCGTCTCAACAACTCGACACTTTTCAGTGATGTCTTTGTTGAGTTGTGGATCAGCATCGTGTAGGTCTGTGTACTTGTCTTTCAGTCTGTCCACGAGGTCTTGTCTTTTTATCTTCTTCAAAGCATGCAGTAGCTCCTGTACTGTCGCCTGCTTTCCTTCTTGTTGCCTCCACTTTTCCAGCATGGTACGGTTCCGCCATATCAGGTGAATTGTCGGACTCTTAGTAACCATTTCCTCGACAATGTTGTACTTCAGTCCTAATGCTAAACCAAGGTCGATCCAGTCATCCCCCAGGTCTGACTGTATAGTGTCAAAAGCTGCGTCCAACTCCGTCCCTGCGTTAAAAACACCCGATGCCATCTTGCTGTAGTGTGGTACACGTAGTGAAATGCATTCCTCACTTTTCTGTTGAGTTGAGGTTGTTTTCCCAGTAAAATAACACTACTGCTTTGTTACTGACTATAAATAAGCACTTCTCAATCACAAAAACCCAGGCCCGTGCCCTTAAAAACAATACGGTTGACCCTAAACCGTAACCATAGCCTATCAGTCACGTGCAACCAAGATAGAGTTACAACTGCCAATTGGATACTGTTTTAGCTTGGAAAGTTCACCTTTGTTTTTTTATATTCCAACATGTAATCACAAGACGTGGTGACGGCACACTCAAGTTTTTTCAACTTATATTAATACCGCCGCCAACACAGGGGACAATACAATACTCATTTTCAGCTAAGCGAAGTGAGGAAAGTCGTGTAAAGTGCCTTTCCCAAAGGCACAAGATCGGTGACATGGGCAGGGGTCGAACCCGCAACCTCTTGGGTGTGAGCGGAACGCGCTGCCGACTGCGCCACACGACCCATGTTGGTAACGTTGCATGTTAGATATAGAATTCATCAAATTGCCAATAGAACGATCCTGATCGAACCCCCCTGTTCTATTTCGAACACCACTTAAGTTCTTGCAAAATCAGCGTGGGAAATCTAAGAGCAGCAAATGAGTTGATGTCTGCTTGTTTTACCGGTAAAACTGAATTTGTGATATCAGAGGCAACTAAAGTTAATCAAAGACGTTCTATTATTCTTGTGTTTGTTTATAAAGCTCTCATTATTGTTTATGTCCGCGCGTTTGCGTGCGTATGTTTCTATGTGTATCACAAAGCCCTTTATAAGTAGCGGGGATGCATGCAGCAAATGCAGTGAAAAATTTAAAGCTGTCACAGATTAACGTACTCTGCGCAAAACTTGCATCGGTTGTTTGTCAGCAACCGGGCACTCTTGTCCGCCTACCGTGTGATGTTATGCGGCGCATAAAAAAACTAGAAGGGCTGAAAAAAGTTTTCTCTTTTGGGGATAAAATGTCTTGGTAATTAGCAATGTTGGTAAATGGTGATACATTACACGAAATGGGTCTTTACAAAGTGTTTTTTTTATGTACATGTGAGGGTGCTTTGATTTACCCCCTCTACATTGCCCAGAACGAAGGGAGTTTATTTGCGGAAGGAACTTTGCACACTCGTCCCCTGGGTAGTTCACAAACACACACACACACACACACACACACACACACACACACACACACACACACACACACACACACACACACACACACACACACACACACACACCATGGTAATCTATTTATTACCATGCACATGCTAATTATAGTGGACACTATAGAGGAACTTAGATACAGATGGTTATCTGTCGTCATGGAAGTGGTCTGCTGGTGCCAACAAAGCCATGTTGAGGTATGTTGGCAAGCCACATTAGAGACAGAAGCATGTGCTAGAGTACAACAAGCCGTCTGGGGGCCCAAACTCCAATCGTTTTAAGGTCTAACCAAAATCTACTAAGTAACCATCTACCAATTATCTTGGAAGAACTGTTTTATAGGTCAATGTTGGCAGATGTTATTAACAAGCATTCAATCTTGGCTGTATGTGAGTGATTTGTTTTGCATTGTACAGAGGTCTTTTGTAGTTGAGGTGCTTTTTTCAGAAAGTAAAAAGGCTAAATGGCAATCTTTAACCCAAGGCTCTCAGTGGTGGCATTTTACTGGACAAACAGCCTAAACCGAACTGGCAAGTAAGAATATATTTCACTACCAACCCACAGCAAAATGGCAGCGGGAGGTATTATAGGAACAGAGTTGGAGGCAGCGTTTAACATCATACAGTCAGACTTGGGTGCGAACTGGATAGAGTTTGCCTTAGAACTAGGACTGAAGCACAACGTCATACAGGAAATCCTTAAGGGGGAGGAAAATCTGATGTGGCGAAGCCGTACTGTGCTGGAAAAATGGAGGCAAGTGAAGGGAAAGAATGCAACACTGAAGGGATTACTGTCAGCTCTGGAAAGAACGGACAGACAAGATCTTGTGGACCGTGTGAAAATACTTCTTTGTGACAAAGGCTTGCATTCTTTACAGCTGGACAAAGGGCAAGAAGAAGAGGATTCTTCAAGACATCAAGACAAGCTTAAGAAAAACAGAAAGAGTACCAAGACAACTAAAACTGTAAGGAAAGTGAAATCTCTTGCAAGACTTAGTGTAAGATGTTTAGACTTTGCAATAAATGCTGTACAAAGCCTTCAGTTTGCAAAGGAAATGCATATTAAGTGCTGCTATCTAAAGATTCAAGACCCTCTGAAAAAGCGACTTGTGTCAGATGCTCAGCACTTAGAACAGAAAGCCATGAAAGATCTTTCACAATTCTACAATGCTAACAAAGACTTGAGCAGAGCTGCTATTATGAAAGTTTTCAAAAAACACAAGGTTTTACGAAAAGGGCTTGATATTGCCAAAATGTGGCCGTCTTCTATCTATGTACAAATCTTTCCAGAAACCGACAAATGTGTCAGAGCGCTGAATGAATACCTTGAGAGTGGCCAACTCACCGCTGACTTACAAATGGAGTTTAAGAAAATTGGGTACCATGGCCCTTTGCAAGTGTATGCCCGATCAATAGACCAGCTTACAAAAGAGTTGGCAGAGATAGTGGAAGAAGCTATGGACGTCTTTGTTTTGTCAGAATCTTGTGATCAAACAGGAGAGACAGACAAAGTGGTAGGGCAAAGACACAATAAAGATGTTCTTGAAGGCAAAGACACAATAACCTACGAGGAACTTAGAGACGCCTGGAGAGATGCGCTGTTAAGGATAACAGCCTGGACAGGTGATGAAGACAAGGTGAAGACCCTGCTACAGGCAGGTGTACAGGTGAACACAGAGAACTCTGAGGGAGAAACACCACTATTGGTGGCGGTTCAAGGCGGAAATGCAGAGATGGTGAGCATCCTGACACAAGCGGGGGCTGACTTGGACAAGGCAGATGATGAGGGGAGAACTGCACTGTGGAGGGCAGCTCTGATGGGACATGTAGAGATCGTGAGCGTCTTGACACGAGCAGGAGCCAACTTGAACAAGGCAAATAAAGAAGGAAAGACTCCACTGAAGGCGGCGGCTAAGAGAGGACATACAGAGGCCGTGAGCAGCTTGATACAAGCGGGTGCTTATTTGAAGACGGCAGCAGACTTTGGAAGGACTCCACTGTGGGTTGCGGCTAAGAGAGGACATGCAGACGTTGTGAGCATCTTGGCACAAGCGGGGGCGGACTTAAACAAGGCAGATCTAAACATGAAGACTCCATTGGAGGCGGCGGCGGAGAGCGGACATGCAGAGGCCGTGAGCACCTTGATACAAGCAGGAGCTAACTTGAACAAGGCAGGTGGCTGTGGAAGAACTCCGCTGTTTGTACCAGCTGAGAAAGGACATGCAGAGATTGTGATGGCCTTGATACAAGCAGGAATTGACTTGAACAGGGCAGATGAGAGGGGAGGGACTCCAATATCAGTGGCAGCTGGGAATGGACATGTAGAGGTCGTGAGAATCTTGATACAAGCGGGGGCCGAATTGAACAAAGCAAACAGCATGGGAAGGACTCCACTGTGGTTGGCAGCTGATAATGGACATGTAGAGGTCGTGAGCATATTGACAAAAGCGGGGGCGGACTTGAACATGGCAGACGATTCTAGAAGTACTCCACTCTCCAGGACTGCTGGGAAAGGAAGTGCAGAGATTGTAAGCATCTTGGCACAAGCGGGGGCAGACTTGAACATGGCAGACAATGTGGGATGGACTCCACTGGGGACGGCGGCTGGGAGTGGACATGTACAGATGGTGGACATCTTAACACAAGCGGGCGCAGACTTGGACAAGACC
>NW_017804667.1:0-7151 GCF_001625305.1 Branchiostoma belcheri | reverse complement strand
TGCTGTTCTGGAATACTTGTGTCATACCCTTTTCAACGATACCAAACTTTTGCTTTCTAGGACCTTCCTTCACCCTAACCCTAACCCTAATCCCAACCCCAACCATTACATGATCATTAACTTTTTTACTATAGCGTCATCTGGTGAGTTCAAACAGTACAATTCCAAAACCAAGACGATATTCCAAAACGGTTCGCTGTTCTGGAATACTTGTGTCATACCCTTTTCAACGATACCAAACGTTTGCTTTCTAGGACCTTCTTTCACCCTAACCCTAACCCTAACTATTACATAAACATTAACTTATTACTATAGCGTCATCTGAAAAGTTCAAACACGTACAATTTCAAAACCAAAGACGATATTCCAAAACGGTTTGCTGTTCTGAAATGCGTGTATCTTACCCTTTCAAACGATACCAAAAGTTTTCTTCCTAGGACTTTCAGTGACCCTAACCCTAACCCTAACCATTACATGATCATTAATTTTTTACTATAGCGTTATCTTCAAAGTTCAAACACGTACAATTCCAAAACCAAAGACGATATTCCAAAACCCTTTGCTGTTCTGGAATACTTGTCTCATACCCTTTTCCAACGATAGCATACTTTTGCTTTCTAGGACCTTCCTTCACCCTAACCCTAACCCTAACCCTAATCCTAACCTTAGCCATTACATGATCATTAACTTTTTACTATAGCGTCATCTGATGCGTTCAAACAAGTACAATTCCAAAACCAAAGACGATATTCCAAAACGGTTTGCTGTTCTGGAATACGTGTGTAATACCCTTTCGAACGATATCAAAAGTTTTCTTCCTAGGACTTTCGGTGACCCTAACCCTAACCCTAACCCTAACCGTTACATGATCATTAACTTTTTACTATAGCATCATCTGATGAGTTCAAACAAGTACAATTCAAAACCATAGACGATATTCCAAAACGGTTAGCTGTTCTGGAATACTTGTGTCATACCCTTTTCAACGATACCAAACTTTTGCTTTCTAGGACCTTCCTTCACCCTAAACCCTAACCCTAACCTTAACCATTACCATTACATGATCATTAACTTTTTACTATAGCGTCAACTGAAAAGTTCAAACACGTATAATTCCAAACCCAAAGACAATATTCTAAAACGGTTTGCTGGTCTGGAATACTTATGTCATATCCTTTCGAACGATACCAAACTTTTGCTTTCTAGGACCTTCCTTCACCCTAACCCTAAGCCTAACCCTAATCCTAACCTTAACCATTACATGATCATGAACTTTTTACCATAGCGTCATCTGAAAAGTTCAAACACTTAAAATTCGAAAACAAAAGACAATATTCCTAAACGGTTTGCTGTTCTAGAATAGTTGGGTCATACCCTTTCCAACGATACCAAACTTTTGCTTTCTAGAACCTTCCTTCGCCCTAACCCTAACCCTAACCCTTACCATTACATGATCATTAACTTTTTACGATAGCGTCATCTGAAAAGTTCAAACACGTACGATTCCAAAACCAAACAGGATATTCCAAAACAGTTTGCTATTCTGGAATACTTGTGTCATATCCTAACAAACGATACCAAACTTTTGCTTTCTAGCACCTTCCTTCACCCTAACCCTAACCCTTACCCTAACCTTAACCATTACATTATCATTAACATTTTTAGTATAGCGTCATCTGATAAGTTCAAACAAGTACAATTCCAAAACCAAAGACGATATTCCAAAACGGTATGCTGTTCTGGATTACTTATGTCATACCCTTTTAAACGATACCAAACTTTTGCTTTCAAGGACCTTCCTTCACCCTAATCCTAACCCTAACACTAACCCTAACCTTAACCATTACATGATCATTAACTTTTTACTATAGCGTCATCTGATAAGTTCAAATACGTACCATTCTAAAACCAAAGACGATATTCCAAAACTGTTTGCTGCTCTTGAATACTTGTATTCGAGAGCAGCAAACAATTTTTAACGATACCAAACGTTTACCAAACGTTTACTTCCTAGGCCTTTCGGTGGCCCTAACCCTAACCCAAACCCAAGACGTAAGATTATCATTAACTTTTTACTATAGCTTCATCTAAAAAGTTTAAACACGTACAATTCCAAAACCAAAGACGATATTCCAAAACAGTTTGCTGTTCTGGAATACTTGTGTGATACCCGTTCGAACAATACCAAACTTTTCCTTTCTAGGACTTTCGGTAACCCTTAACCCTAGCTCGAACCCTAGACATTACACAATCATTAACTTTTTACCATAGCGTCAACTGAAAAGTTCAAACACGTACAATTCCAAAACCAAAGACGATATTCCAAAACGGTTTGCTGTTTTTGAATGCTTGTGTCATACCCTTGTAAACGATAACAAACTTTTTCTTCCTATGACCTTCCTTAACCCTAACCCTAACCCTAACCCAAACCCCAACCATTACACGATCATTAACTTTTTACTATAGCGTCATCTAAAAATTTCAAACACGTACAATTACAAAACCAAAGACGATATTCCAAAACGGTTTGCTGTTCTGAAATACTTGTGTCATGCCCTTTTCCAACGATACCAAACTTTTGCTTCCTAGGACCTTCCTTAACCCTAACCCCAAACCCTAACCATTACATGATCATTAACTTTTGACTATAGCGTCATCTGAAAAGTTCAAACACGTACCATTCCAAAACAAAAGACGATATTCCAAAACAGTTTGCTGTTCTGGATTACTCATGTCATACCCTTTCAAATGATAACAAACTTTTTCCCTTCTAGGACTTTTGGTTACCCTTACCCTAACCCTAACTCAAACCTTTATCATAACATGATCACTAACTTTTTACCGTAGCGTCATTTTAAAAAGTTCAAACACGTACAATTACAAAACCGAGGACGATATTCCAAAACGGTTTGCAGTTCTGGAATACTTGTGTCATGCCCTTTCCAACGATACCAAACGTATTCTTCTTAGGACCTTACTTCACTCTTACCCTAACCCAAACCAAATTACATGATCATTAACTTTTTACTATAGCGTTATCTGAAAAGTTCAAACACGTACAATTCTAAAACCAAAGACGATAATCCAAAACGGTTTGTTGTTCTGGAATACATGTGTCATATCCTGTCGAACAATACCAAACTTTTCCTTTTTAGGACTTTCGGTTGCCCTTACCCTAACTCAAACCCTGATCATAACATGATCATTAACTTTTTACCATAGCGTCAACTGAAAAGTTCAAACACGTACTATTCCGAAAACCAAAGACGATATTCCAAAACAGTATTCTGTTCTGGAACACTTGTGTCAAAACCCTTTGAACGATACCAAGATTTTTCTTCCTAGGACCTTCCTTCACCCTAACCCTACCCCAAACCCTAACCATTACATGATCATTATCATATAGCCGGGTGACGTTGACCAATCAGAAGGCTCCATTCCACATTCTTTATGTCGCCGTAATGTCACAAATAGAGTCAAAATCGGGTATTTATTCATCCCAATCCATACATTAAACAAAATGAATCACCCGCATATGACCATAGGTGACCCAATAGAACACGGCTCTACTTCTAAAAAATCCAAAAATAACTTGAGTTGTGTTCCAATGACTCCCATAAGAACACCTGTTCCCTGCCTGTGACCCAGATAGAAGACATAGAACATGAACCCCCCAGTGACCTCAGGTGACTCCAGACGGAACAAATATTCTATGTTCTATTCAGCATGTGCAAGGGGTACATTGTGTGACTCTTCACTACATCAGTTTGGATAGGCTATCGTGTAAGCTATATGATAATAGCGTTAATGGCCCGCCCTTTCTTTGTGAATATGGTGTGATAAAGCCTTGTCAGTTGCTATAACCACCTCATAAAGCCACCTCGTTCGCTGCGCTCACTTGGTGGCTTTATTCGGTGGTTATAGCAACTGACAAGGCTTTATCACACCATATTCACCTCGGGGCGGGACGTTAACCCTTAATTAACTTTTTACTATAGCGTCATCTGAAAAAGTTCAAACACGTACAATTACAAAACTAAAGACGATATTCCAAAACAGATTGCTGTTCTGGAATGCTTGTGTAATACCCTCTCAAGCAATACCAAACTTTTCCCTTTTAGGACTTTTGGTTACCCTAACCCTAACTCAAACCCTAATCATAACATGATCATTATTTTTTTAGTCAATACGGTTTGTGACAAGAGCAATAATCGTCAGCCTCCTTATTTGATGGGTTCTGTAGCTATGCAATTTGGTACCTAGAAGGGAAATAATACAGGAAAAAATACGGATTCAATAAATACGGGAGCAGCCTGGCTATAAAGCGAAATGAATAATCACATTGAAGCAGGATGCTGGAAAACAAGTTTTGTATAAAAAAGCAGGCCAAAAATAGGGATCATGTTAAAATCATTACATACATGCAGCATATGAAGTTATAATAAACAAATAGCGAAATATAGCGGTTTTGCTGCGCTTGTTGTCCTGTTTTAAGGCATCAACAGTGGTAGAAAGTCGACGCATTTTGTCTCGGTCGCGTTTTAAGGCATCAATAGCGGTGTCAAGTCGTCGCACTTTGTTCAGTTCTCGTTCCAACAGTGTTGCACAGTCGTCGCATGTCGTCTTGGTCGCGCTTTAACCCTACCTAGACCGGGCTTTTTTTGGCATGTGGGGAACGGGGAAGGGCTGATTTGACTCGCCCCCCCCCCAGAACTCGTATGTCGGTATGTCGTATGACCACCAAATTTTTAGAGGATGGTGTACTAGTAGAAATTTATCATATCTACAATTTTTATGTCGTTATGACGTAATATGACGTCATTATGACGTCCTTAATGTGATTTTATTGGTCAAAACCGTCTAGATAGGTTTTTCCCTGAAAACTAAATGGTATTCAACCTAACTGTACCAAAAGTGTTTGTGACAGAATATTAGGGTGTACTAAGCCTTATGTTGCCCAAAGCAACACCGATGACGTCATAAAATGACGTCATACATATTTAAGAGATTCGCCATCTTGGGTCATCAATCTTGAATTTTAAAAAATAGTTTTTTTCATGATAAAGCCTAAAATACATTGTAAATAGACTAAAGACCTTCATTAAAACCTTTTCTAGAGAAAGAAATGGAAGTATTAATGGGATTTTAATGAAAATAACCTGTATATACCTGTTGTAATGATATGGGCGGCCATATTGGATTTTGGCCAATGACGTCATCAAAAAAGCATAAATTATGCATATTTAATGACAAAATTTACATAAGATTATATGGGATGTAATCAATATTAGAAACAAAGAGTAACTTGACATAAAACCCATAAAAATCTATTGTTGAAACATAAAGTACAAAATTTAGCAAAAAATGCCTGTCAGAAACCCGTTGCCATGGCAACAAAAAAATTATTATCCTATTCCAATGATAGAGAATTTTTGCCAACAATATTTTAGGAAAAGTCTGCAAGTTTGGCCGTTCTAGCGCTAGCCGCCCCCCCCCCCCGGTACTTGGTTATATTCCACCTGCCATTAATTGTAAACATTACATGTATCAAAGTCCCATGATGTAAAGTACTGGAATTACAGAATTTCCTCATTAATTATGCAAATGTAGTCATAATTTGCATCCAAAAATGTAGATCTCTGTCTAAGTTACCCACATACCAAAAATCATAAAAACGCATTGTTCCTTTGTGAATTTACCTGCCCTGAAATGTTTTGCCAGAAACCCCCAAAACTCACACTACTAATTATTGGCAGGAAAAGCTATCTACCACTCAAAAATCAAGACCATAGCATGTCCAGGACAAAAGATACAAAAACCGGAAGTTCTGCTGCAGTACCAAGGTCATCCACCAGGAGGCCCAAATAAATCCTGACCTTTGCCTACCCAACACCTACTCACATACCAAATATCATTACAATCCATCCAAAGGGTTAAAAGTTGTGCTGGCTACAAATGTGCGGAAATACAAACACACATGCAGACACACACACAGACAGACAGACACGCCGAAAACAATACCCTCCATTTTTCATGGAGGTAATAATTGAATAAAAATCTACCAAGACAACATTAAGTACATCTGGGGTTTATGACTTGGTATTACGCATGAATCCTGGTCAGTGTTTGTACTTGTAGTGTGCATGTCACAGTACATATTGAGGTTTGTATTTGAACGGTAGACACAATGCAAGCCATAGATTAAATTGTTAAGATGCAACAAAATCACTGTATTGAAATATGTGACACTCTAAGCATTGTGATAATTGTATGCTTTTGTCTAATGAGGTAATTTTCCCGTACATAATGATATATATAGGGATTTGATTTATTGAAATTGTAACAATACAATACACGTGAAGCAAAGGCAGCTGTTGCTGGTGTTGTGCCCCACACATCGAATACATACAGGGCAGACAATACTCATTTTTACTGGAGTTAAATGAGGAAAGTCTTTTAAAGTGTCTCCTTAGGGGAACAAGATTAGTGGCATGTCAGGACTCGAACCAGGGACCCCTTGGTTTCGAGTCGAGCACTCGTTACGTCACACGACCCCACCAAGGGATTACATGCAGTACATACATACAATTACAAAGAAGCGAGAGGGAGTTGAAAATACCACAATCCATTAGACGTTTATAATACATGTAACAGTTATATGTATATTTATATTATTGTAATCTTGTGACCTGTGCTTAGCCCAATGGGACAAAATGGTACAATAAAAGTCTTCATTCGTTCATTCATTCATTCATTCAGTCATAGGACACCACCAAGGGATTACATGCAGTATTTGCTTCAAATGAAAACTGTGGCATGTATAGTCCTGGTAATACTATATTGTTACCTATACTCGGTATTTCGTTACATGTGTACATCGCGGTACCCTCCCAATTGCATTACGGAAGTAACAACAAAGTACAGATATGAATCAGACAACACGTCGACACATCGTAAAGCGTAGCATATGAGGGAGCGGTTTGCCATTTTCTGTCTGCACAAAATCAACCAAGGTACAGCCACTCGTCCGAGTATTACATCACGTCCGAGTTTCCATTTCAACTGTGGCTGTATCTCCGGTAAGTTCTGTTTGTTTTAATTTGCAGGGTCTTATGTATTGGCACTAAATATGAAGGTAATCATATTTGTAC
>NW_017804666.1:4988-7166 GCF_001625305.1 Branchiostoma belcheri | reverse complement strand
CTAATCTCCAAGCAGATATCTGGGTGGCTGGAATACAGTTTCAAACTTTCCAAGCAGTATCCAGTTTATCAGCTCTTCCCCACAGGAAGGCAAATTCAACTAGTGAGGTGACCTGAATCGCACATGTTAGAAAGTAAAAATATTATTTTGGTTGCACACAACAATTTGTTTCTCTTTTTAAACAAGGAGAAGTCGTAGACATCGTCCCTCCATGAAATAGCTTGTTATTTTGTAATCTATTGGTGTATTTTAATAGAGATATTATATATATATGAGTCAAACTTTGTTTTTATCAGCAGAATGATAGATGTCTATAGATGTCCATCCTTTAAGAATTTTGTTGTGGCACTTCGTATTGGAAGGGGTTGCCCAAGCTGTCATGTGCAGGCGTTTAGTGTCTTGTTACCATGGTTTGTTTGAGGTCAATGACCTCTCAAGCACAACATATTAACAAACCACAGATGACCCAGTTCCCTGCTGAATGACCGATTAAAGATAAGATATATTTCCTGACACGGTCTAGAGGTAAAAATAGATTGGCCTGACCTGCCAGCTGGAGGTATAAACAAAAACACTCTGTACCAATTTGGGGTCAAACAGACCATCCTATTATGAAATAGGGGTGAAAATGTGAAAATCCTTTTAAATAAGCAATGCAAATCTACGACAACCTGCTAATGCACGCTAAAACGCAAAGACAATCAGCGTCTACCCACATACCAAAAATGATTGCCAACCATCCACCGGGTTCTGAGATCATTCAACGCAAACAATCTGACATTGAGATAGCAATTCCGGTCAAAGCAAACAGCTAGCGGCCCAAATTTACATCACTAAACCATTGTAACCACAACTACATGCTACCTTAGCGTCGCACACACGGACCATAACGTGCCAACAATAGAATAAAAAAATTAAACTGCAGTACCAAGGTCAATCACCAGGTGCTCAAAGTCAACCTACACAATCTCCAAGGCCCCATCCATCAATCTGCCAAATATCATACAGTTCCTTCTCACCGATCTTTAGATATCAGACCAAACATGAAACGGAGTAAAAACAATACCCCCCATTTACATGGAGGGTAATAAGGGAACGTGCAATTAGCTTTGCGAGGTCAAACCCTGAGTCTGAAGTCTAGGAGGGAGCCATTTTTTCAATCCGTCTAGCCTCCAGCAGGCTTTCCTTTTAGCTTCTACGGGGGTACTGATCGTAGAATTTGTGAAAAAGAAAGAAGTAAATAGTGTGCCAGGAGAGTCAGTCCACGGGAGGGTGAATTTCCCCCTTCTGAATAGCAAATGATCTCTACGGTGGCTAAACCCCTCTAGTCAATTATTCTCCCTTTTGGCTAAATTTTACTTTATTCGAACCCGCGTTGTTAGTATGGCTGTAGACTGTCGGGCCTGTCAAACCCCTATTCCAAATCTACTTATCCAGGGGTATTCTGCAAGCAAAAAGGCGAAATGGTTAAGTTTAAAACTCCCTGATGTCAGGGTCATTATGCAGATTTCAAGCTCACCTCACCAATCCAATATACAGTGACTATATGGGAGCTTGTAAACGTTTTCATGACCTTGCATTCCCCATATCTGCTTGAAGCTTTCCAGCTGTCTGACACCCTTCCCCTGACGACTAGCCTGACGGAACCTCGCTTTTCGCCGGCTCCCTAGTTAAACTAGGGAGCTTTTCGCCGGCTCGCTTTTCGCCGGCTCCCTAGTTAAACTAGGAGCTTGGGTTTCACAGGCTACCCTGACCACCAACCAACCAAGTGTCGCTGACGCCCCGAGTTTCTGTATCTGTACATGTATAGCCGGTATAACCGCCTTTCGGCGTAACACACCAGCTTCTCAGGCACGCGGCGCGGCGGCAGCTGACTATATTACACCGATCGACTTGTTACACCTAATCCTTGAACTTCTAGCTCAAGACTAATTGTTTAAAGCTATCTAATGATAATGCCCCTACTGTATACTTGGTGACATCGAGTTCCACTCTGCAATAGTTCTAGGAAAGAATGAATTCTTGAACACCTCAATCCTTGGTTGATACATAACTCTGATACATCAAGGCATGACTATTTCTTGTTCTCTTCTGGACTGGTATTGGGAGTGGGACGTCCACAAATAGAGAGTTTGACATATGTGTAATGCTACTCTTCAAGCAGAAGTTGATGGGGAA
>NW_017804666.1:900-4225 GCF_001625305.1 Branchiostoma belcheri | reverse complement strand
CTTTCATGACCTCTGAACGCCCATAAGACTGACGACGGTGATTAACGTATGCCATAGTTGTAATTTGTATGAAAGTAAGGTGAGATGAATGGTGGGCGGGTTCCTAAGGGCCCCGAGCTCTAATATAAACTGTGTCTGCAAATAGAACGGTACCACCCAATAGCTCAAATACAACAGTATACAGGTATATAGTACATGTAATCTCCAAGCAGATTCGGAGGGGCAAGGGGACTTTATGTTGGCCGCATGTATCCATTGGCCGCCTGAAATATATCCAATGTTCGTCCCGTGGGGCAAACGTTGGATATATTTCAGGCGGCCAACGGACACATTCGGCCAACATAAAGTCCCCTTGCCCCTTCGAATCCGCTTGGAGATTAAGTACATGAAGATGACAAACAACTCAGGCTGTAGTTGAGTTGACCAGCCCACTGGCTGTAGGGAGAAGACAGTGTTTTATGTACTCTCCTACTCTGGGGTGACCAGTGGTCACCACATGGTTTCAGTTGGGAAGCGGGTCGTGACTGGTGACATGCGATAACTGCCGCGGTATGGGCCTTTGCGGCTATAAAAAATTGGGCAACGAGTGTAGTTATCGGATTACCAATTACCATGGCTAAACTGTGGTTTTCTGTGGTCTGACTCTCCTTGTCAAATTCTACTCTCCGTAGAATGGTCTGGTAGAGGTAATCGTTAGCCTCTGCCAGGCTTCAGCTAGCGGCTAGAGGCGAGGGTAGAAATCGGCCGAGTAGTTCTAGAATATATATAGACTTTCTACCTTCATGAACAGACAGATGACATTCATGTTATGCCGCTTCCCGATGCCTGGTGGTAGATAGTCTATAAAATGGGCTATAAGGTCTATAAAATGTGCCACGGGCCGGGGTGGGACTAATCTAGGATAATTGACACTTTAATTAGCTGACAATCATCTGTTAATGAGCGCTGTACTTAGCGTGTGCCATAAAGAAAAAAAAGGGGAGCCAGAAAGCGTAACAAAGTGTTACTGTGTTAGAGTCCGTGCTTCGGGATTTAATAGGTGGTTTACAATTTCATTCCTCTACTTAGTTCCTCTTCAAATATGTATGGCAAAGCAACATAATTCTGCATGGTTGAAAAGAAATGTAATATGGATCCCACAGACATCCGTTTGCATCCGCTAGTATCTGTTACAAGTGTCGCGCCGCGTGCTGGTGTGTTATACGCCGAAGGGCGGTTATACCGGCTATACCGATACAGAATACAGAACAAAGTGCATAAATCATCCCCTCGCGTATACGACTGTATCCAAATGAGCTCAGTGTCAGAAGTCTTTAGATCACCATCCACTAATGGAGATCCCAATATTTTAAATAAAACAAACAAACATGGTTGGAGAGTAAGGCTCCCTCAATCCAGATCATTCCAGGGTGTTCTCACTTCTGCGGAAGAATCCCTCCCTTGGCCAACCGGGAGTAATTCAGTCATGTTCTAATTCGTTCCGTTGCGTATATAATGGTGGGCATTGCCTAAATTTAGTCTTCTGCCGAACTTAGTCGACTAATTTTCCGGCCAAATTTTGTATCTGTATAGCCAGTATAACCGCCCTTCAAGCGTAACACCCCAGCTAATTCAAAGGAAGGTGTGATTTGGGCTTTACTTTTTATCACAGAGAACGAAACATCGCATAGTTCAGCCAGAAGACAAAGATCAGACTGCCTGTAACTCCCCTTACCGTGGATGTCCATCCCTATCTCATGTCAACCAAATTGCGCCGAAAATTGCTTACGCAAAGGTTTTCCCTCCGTGTACACCGGCCCCAATTTTTGTACACAATTTCGGTTAGGGCAGGCGTACGATCAGCGGCCCCGGGAGTCTCCGTGCCTCCCAGTCTCTTATAAAACAGGAATGAACTCCTTTCTTGTTGCAAATTCCAGTCTTTTCCCGCGTTTGTACAAGCCACGCAGTGTTCACTTGTTCAATTCTTCGTGTTTCAGTCGTTTTGCTCTCCCTTTGATTCTTTGTTTCAATTGTTTAGAGTTAGTGAGCTTTTTGCTGTTCGCTGGGCATGTCGGAAGGGCGCAACAGCGCGAATTGGAGTATGGAGTTACGACAGGATCAAAAGCAAAATGGAGACTGTTAGAAATAAGGAAGTATACGATGACATTGCGTGAGATATGGAGGCTACAACTAAAACTACAAAACTGGTCAAGTACGTCCATGGCGGCAGGTTATTTGAGGTCACGATAGTGTGGGGCGCAGCGGGAGTTCTCTGGCCCTCCCTGTCGATGTATTAACAGAAACGAACGTACGCTCGGATTTTGCCTGTGTGTAAACCAGGTCCAAGTCCAAGTACTGACCAGGCTAGTTCAGTGTATCAGCCTAGCTGGAAAGTGCCGAGGTAAGATTTTGCGCTCCAAAAAATAAATAGTGGGTAAACTATTCTCTACAAGCAGAGGTTGTGGGGGAATGACCGTTAGTTTTTATATATGGCTCCTTTTTTCGCTACCCCCACCACCTTGGGTCACGCATGGACCCTCTCTGGCTCATTGGATACTGCCTGGCCAATGATACTCTTTTTTTACCGACCCTAGGATCTGCTTGGAGATTAGGTAGACTGTGTCAGATAAAAAGGAGAGGGAGAGGAATTTTTGGAAGGAATGTTATAAATTTTATTTGATGAAATTTAGACGTCATGCTTCTTAGTTGTTACTAATCATTATGATGCAATTTTCATTAGTTTTTCGTCCAGGGATAGACAGTGGGTAAGAAGAGGAAGCGAGGTGGGAACAGAGGCCGTGGATGTCGCTCATGCGGTGCCCGTGCAGGTGGACGAGGGCGAGGTCGTATCTAGATTTAAAATGCACCACGCTATTGTTAAGTTGAAGTTTCATACATTTAATATTGACCACAGATGTATTGAGTAATCTTCGCATTGTGTTATTCAGTACACATGTTCGAATACCTATTCTACCTATACCAGATGTAAAAATGTGTGTGTGTGCGTCACATAACTGAATGGTATAACATAGCTCACCTTGTCCTTCACCAAAGATGGCTCCTCTGGTCTGGGGAAAAGGCCCAACGTGGCAGACTTTTCATAAACTTCCATTTGTGTTGAACTTGGCAGCAGAATTCTTCTCGTTTTGAACTTCTCTCGTGCAAGGCATCGCGACAAAGTTCCCTTCCTCGCGGCCTTTTTGCCTGACGAGATCGTCACATACACCACTTGTGTCGGCATGTTTGACATCGCGACAAAGTTCCCTTCCTGGTGGACTCGGCGAGGGAAGTTCCCTCTAGGCGGACTTGACAGTACGCGCGTGTCGGCCTTAGTCGGCCTGCACAG
>NW_017804666.1:0-297 GCF_001625305.1 Branchiostoma belcheri | reverse complement strand
CAAAACTCTGTGTGAGTCATTTGACTCAATATGTCCTGAATATCTAGATATAAGTTTCTGGGATTCCTTAATAACCAGCCAAAATCACTGCGATTTAGCTAAATTAGGAACTTCATTTTCTAATTCTGAAGTCGAAAAAAAGGGAATAAAATGGATTTTCCCTTATTATTTTGGATTCTGTTATATGTTAGGTTTTATTGGACATTAGGTCTTATCCAACATTTATTTTATTGTTTGTTACTCTCTTTATGTAGTTTTCCATACACTGTACCTTGTGCAATTGTCGTGCAATAAAGT
>NW_017804665.1:0-7172 GCF_001625305.1 Branchiostoma belcheri | reverse complement strand
TTTTGGACCCCAAACAGTAGAATGATGCGGGTTTTTTTCAGAATCTGACAACTTCGGCTGGAAACATTAAAATCGATCGAATTTACGCCATCGATGACGTCATTTTCTGCGCATGCGCCGTCTTCTTAAGGTCTCGGACCGGAGTTTCCCTCCGTATTTCGAGCAATTTGACACCCTCAGCCCGACGGGCTGTCATTTCTGTACTTAGTACTAGTATACACTAGGTGCGAAATGCCATTTCAAAAGACCCTATTTTCTGCGAAATGCCACAAGGAAAATAAAATTCTTGATACTATCTATAATCAAGGGGTAACTAAGTAGCCATGTAAACTTTTTTGGGGGTATGATACCATATTTTAAAGAAGATATGAAGCATTTTGTAAAGTCCAATTTCCGGCGAACTGCGTTACCAGGTCGCTGCTGTACAGGTCAATGACATCATCGCTAGCCAATCAGACGCACGATAGGCCCACATTTCCCGCGCGGTTCTAAAATGTAAAACGCACACAACTGGCTACATCACCCGACAAGAGTCCTGACATGCTATGTGTAAATGTACTGTCAGGCTACTCTAAACACGTCCACAGACCCCACCGACATGTTTTCAGTTCTACATATGTCTCCCAGGCACGAGATTTGGAAAGTGTAGTTGTGCCCAATATCTCTAGATGTACGATATCGCTGTCCTCTGAGTCTGTGGAGGCAGGGACTTCACACCGAACGTGATTCTAAGTCACATTTTTGCTGCCACCCCAGTTGGTAACGCAGTTCACGGGTAGGTGTTTCCTACCCTGTCATCTTTTTGAAGTTATCACCGCTAGCGCTAGCCCCGGCTTGGGGTTCTATCGAGTCGAGCAGCGGTTTTGCGAACGCGTTCGAGTTTGCGAAACCTGTTCTATTCCCGTCGGCCTTTGCGCTATCTAATCTCCTAACCATGAAGGTCTCGGACCGGAGTTTCCCTCCGTATTTCGAGCAATTTGACACCCTCAGCCCGACGGGCTGTCATTTCTGTACTAAACGCGGGTCGGAATTTTTCACTCTTTTGGTGGAAAGGGGTGCCGTGCCGCTTATCAATACACTTGATTGATATTTTCTGCGCCCAATTTATTTAGGGGTAAATAAGGCACATCAAAGTACATTTTATTAAAGGGGTAATTTTTTTCGTCATTTTTAACCACGGCTGCATGGAAAAAACGAATTTTCCCAGGGTAACGGCTTAGTACTCGAAGAAGCTCAGAACCTAATGTTTCCAAAATTTGAATTTAATTAAAATCGATGCGATAAGTTTATCGCTATCTTCGATGGCCCGAACACACCCATAACGCATATAGAACGTACAATCCCGGCGGTCAGGCGAAAAGGCCACATAACTATCCGCGCGGACGAATACCAGGAAGTCTTCGCTGGACCACCAACATAACGCCACCTATAAAGGCTACAACTAACAGGCTTTTCAGAAAATACAAATATATGTACACAGATATTACGATTTTAGGGATATCGCGGCCAAAACATACCATTCAAAGTCACGTTTCCGGCGATTTACTGCGCACTTACTTAGACTCTGGTCAGAATTAAACTCCGACCCGGAACCTGAACGCCGATGTAACAGCTGAGTAATGAGTGTGTTTTTTATTGTATGATTCAGCGGACCAAGTACCCAGCAGTATGTATTATATATAAGTATAATGGTTCATTGTACGGAGAATTCTAGGGAAATTTTCAACGGACCGTGTTCACGGTGTTATGTGATCAGATGAGTGTATGATTCTCGGGGATCTTTCGACAGACAGTGTTCACGGTGTTATGTGATGAGTGTATGATTCTCGGGAATCTTTCGACGGACAGTGTTCACGGTGTTATGTGATGAGTGTATGGTTCTCGGGAATCTTTCGACGGACAGTGTTCACGGTGTTATGTGTTGAGTGCATGACTCTTCGGATCCTTTCAACGGACCGTGTTCATAGTGTTTGAGTTCAGTGTATGATTATCGGGAATCTTGTACGGAGTGCACAGTATACGTGTGTTCATAAACTAAGCAACAGCGATCTCAACAAAAACTCGGTGGCCTATCGCCCATGGTAAAACTGGGACTGTGCATGTTATTTATGATGTCTACCTGCACCTGCACTGAGTTTACAGTATACTAGTACACGTAGGTGTTTGAGGATTTTTATTTGCCACATTGACTGCTACCACTAGGTATGAAGTATAAAAGAAATAGTGGCAGTGGTTTCTGAGCAGGTTTAGTATGATCCATAGTACCATAATTAGGACTGGTGCAGGTACAATTTCTTCAGTACTGCTTCATAAGTGCTGAGGCTACGTTATTTACTGCCATTATAAAATTTGGAACTTAAACATTGACCGACATTTACTACCGTTGGTAAATACAGCTTTTGAGCTTTATGGAGGACATAGCTACGATACAGGAAAAACGTTCTGTAACATTGCGGATTAGCGTATACTACACACACTGTATCACTGGAAGAACTTACCTTATATGTCAATAAAATCGTTAATACAACAATATGTGCAACGCACGACTTGACCTAACAATGGAATACACAATTACAATGACGAAAGGAATGACTAGATCTACAATATCAATTCAAGAATACTTCGCAAATATGAGTAAATGAATGAGTGGGGACTCAGAAACTGCCCAATGTAACGTTAACGATATCGTATGCTGAAGGGTGACCGCTTTGGGTACATGGTTCTTTTCGTGCTTGTACGCCCCCTGGTAGCCTGGTGTCCACTCTATCGTGGTTGGTACGGACAGGCTCTCTTCGGGGCTCTAATAGTTTCCCCCAACCCAGACTGGTCGCCCGCGAATGTTACGCCTGTAAGGCTTTACACACACACACACACACACACACACACACTCCTTTAAATGATGAATAGCATATAGTTTACTCGTAATCATCTTACATGTACCTTCATGTGCGTACCTTCATGTGGGTCAGTCTTCCTTCATGGCTCCGGTCTGTCCCGATCAGGAAATGGCTTAGGTCAAAATTCGGTCAGTCAGGTGGAACCCGTGGTATCTACATGTATGACGCAGTTTCCGACAGCCTCAGACTGTGTGACAGGCTTCCTGCATAAGTCGTGACTTCGGCTGACGTACTTATCACGCGCACGGCATCAGCCGAAGGGCCAACGGTCGAATATTCGATCGATTCCACTTCCGTGGTTTACTAAGGCCTGTTTTACACATAACTTTTTCAAGGCGACTAGAACTCAAGACGACTTGAGCTAGTTGACTTGAGTGAAAATCTCCCTGTGTAAAAAGAAATAATTCAACTGGAGTCGCATTCTAATACAGACGACTTGAGTTGTATCCAAACCAGACTTAAGTCGGCCTGCGGGGTGCTGAGTCCGCTAACTTCGCGTGTGTAAACGGGCGAAGTTGACTTGAGCGTCTCTGCGTAGTAGTGAGGCAAGACCGAGCCACCGAGTCGACTTGGGGGGAGGGTGGCACAGCGGGAGTGCCAAGTCGCTTTGCGGCCCCGTATTTAAACAGAAATTTTTCAAGTCGACTTCGCTGAGCCGACTTAGAAATGGTGTGTGTAAAGTGGGCCTAAAACCCGGCAGACTGCACTGGGACCGAAAACAGCCTTGGTGGATGAACGAGAGCAGATATTAGCCTCCGACTTTAACCCTTTCTCCCCAGAAATAAACAAGACAAGGCCAGTTATGGCCGTGAAATCGTACTTACTGGACGATTAGGATCAATTTGGCATAGTTTAGTACGGCTTATTTCCCTGTCAAAATAACGTGGGATCTGCGTTTGGTTCACCATTCTTCTTGTTGAAGTGATCTGAATGCTTTTAGCAATATGGGCCAAAATGTAAGTGTTCCCCTTGCCGCCGATGGGAAAACGTACCACATGGACACAAGGAAGGCTTTTCGTGGCATCGAACCAGACACGGTAACCATGGAGGTGAGATTGCCTGAGCAGAAACAAACAAACTGCAGGAACCCTGTCACCCCCTACCGCTTCGCTTCTAAACCCTATTTGGTCAAGCAGGGACTTGTGTGTGTGGGTGGGGGGGGGGTGGCACTTGAGGCCCGTCCCCTACAACTCAACAACTACTTATCTTAGGACCACCAAGAAAATGCGAAAACATAGCAGTGTGTGTTTCCATATTTGGAGTGTAACCATATTCGCCGAGCATATTTAGTACTTACAGGGACAGTCGAGACAATTAAGAAAAGTAGCAGCTGCCAGTAACCATACATATTGAAGCAGTATGACACACACATGAAAATTTACACACGAGGAAAGGGTAAAACGGGGACAACGTTTTATACAAGGACTACGTATTTATTCACATCAGCTTGTTTCAAAATATGAAATTACTTCTCGATATGTAAGAAAATTACGACCATTGAAGTCTCTTTTCATTAACTTGTTTTCAGCTTGTTGTTACCAAAACACTTATGTATTATCTACATACGTATATGATTTGTCTAGGCTGCGAAAAGTACAAAATAATTTTTCTTTCATGTTTTAATTTTGTTCAGCAAAAGCTTTACATCACTTCGGTCCCAGATCGCGGTCCAGTCAACAAGCTCCCAGCCTGAGGTCGGGCGTGTTGTTTGCCGTACGGAGATTTGACTAGTGGCATCATGTCGGGTCGGCAGCAGCACCAGACTGGCAACACTGGTGGGTTTTCATGATGTACTGACTTCTTTTATTACCTATGAAATTTTCAGTCGCAGTGTGTCAGGGTATCTTTCAGTCATGTGTCATTCTTGTACCTGTGCGTTCCCCTACTAAAACTGAAACCTAATCCCTTTTGTCGTTTTAGTGCTCTTTTTTCCACACTGACTTTCTCCACATTGTAAAGGCCAAACTTATTCTACTTCTGACTTCTGAATTTTGAATTCTGTAATTTTTACTCCAGGCATCACGCCCATACAGCAGTCTCAGACTGTTTGGTGGAGCTCAGTTGCGAACGCAGCTGCGAGTAACGCCAACCCTATGTATAACTCCAGAGCAGGTATTATTTAGGCGTGTTTGTGTGTTTGTGTGTGTGTACGTGTGTGAGTCTGCGTGTATGTGCCTGACGTGTATGTTTGCTTGGTATTATACGTACATGTATTGAATAGCGTGGCAACAAGGGGGGGGTGTACCATGTTTACAATGACATATTTAGCCATTTACTATAATACTATGCTCGTTAAATACATGTAAATAAATAAATAATTACCATATGTTCTTGGGAATAAGCTACCTCCGCTGCAGTAACTGACAAGACGTCGGAGGGTGGTCTAAGCAAACGGCTGAGGACCGCCTGGAGCATTGTCCGAGGTCTGTGCAAAAAGCTGTGGACCGTCTTAACCATTGTCCTAGTTGTGGGTATCGTCATTGTACAGTCATACTTTGCAGGTCAGTTTCTAAACGCTTACTAATTCATTCTGATCTTTTTATCGTTGTGGTATGCCATTTTGTGCACTGCAGAAATCATCGTGATTTTCTTGTTTCTTTCTGTAGTTAAAATGGCGACTCTCTCTAATGAGATGGCTGAGCTTAGAGCACAGAACACGAAAATGAAACAACGCATTGTAGAACTTGAGGGTAAGTGGTCAGTTTAAATAAAAAGAGGAATGTATGAATTCTATATCACGAGATTAGTTATTGGAGGGTACAAGTTCATTTTTAGTATCATATTCATTTTTAGGCTCATATTATCTTCATTGATAAACAATGTACCTGATTAAAATGTATTAGAAATAATTTTATGCGAGTGGCCCTAAATATTATATTTTGCCTGCCATGACCTTAGGCCCTCTAGGAGAGAAGGGGCCCATGGGGCCAGCTGGCCCTGTGTCTGTCGGGCCTCCTGGGCCACCTGGACCTCCAGGGTTGATGGGGCCAATTGGTCCTCCTGGCCAAAATGGAACCTCCATCTGTGCTAAAGTTGCCGGATCACAAAAATATCCTCAAACTTCAGCCTCAGTCGAGACGAATAAAGGTAAAACGTTTAAATAATCAAATAAATATTAAGATGTGCATGGCTTAGCTGTTTTCCTACCTTTAGTTTTATCATGGTGATCATATGTGATAAATATTGTTCCAATACAAAAAGACAAAATGTTCTCACCTAGAGCTAGACTTGTCGAAAGCTCTATGTGAGAACATTTACCTTTTGTGTTGGAGCAAAATCTTAACTGTAAACATGTAATTACCAACACACGAACTTCACTATCAACTATTCAATCGCCATGAATGTATCATTATTGATGCCAAACATGGTTTTTAGCATCTTGTCCTGAAGGTTACACTATGTTCCGTGAAGCCTGCTACAAGGCGTATGACACCCTGGCAAACTATGGGGACTCAGTTCTGCACTGTCGCGTGGATGGCGGCACCCTTGCCATGCCCCGAGACGCTGCTACAGACGCTTTCCTCATCTCTCTCAAGAACGCCTGGTTTCGTCCTGGAGCCGGCAAAATGAACTTCTGGATTGGTCTTCATGATCGATACAAAGAAGGACGATTCGAGTGGATGGATGGTACTGCACTCGGGAGCTTCAGGTCATGGCGTCCGGGAGAACCAAATAACTACTGGAATGAAGATTGCGTCCAATACTGGGGCGACAAGTGGAGTGACGGCAAATGCAACAATCTGCAATCCTTCATATGCCAAGTGGCATCAGGTACTCCGCACTTCCATTGCTACCATCTCTTGACAGTATTCCAAACAACCAGCATCACGTTCACCAGATTTAAACTTAACCATGCTCATAAACCCTCACCTGATCAATTCTTCATACATTAATTACTAAAACCCTTTCACACATCATTTCTATTGATTTCGTTGTTAGTACAAAAGACTAATCGTCCAGGGCTCATATAGAAATACAAACACATTGATGGTACCTTTCCCTATTCCTTTGCAGGACGCCCATAAGCGACATGCCGAGCTCTCATCATCTGTGTTAAACAGCAGTAAAGTTCAAGAAGTCAGAATACAAGATCTCAAAGTGAATCATTGGGCCATTTAAGTCAGCTTGTTTGTGTGATATCTGCATAGTAACAATAGAAGTAAAATGGATGTGTATAGTAACAATGGAAGTAAAATGAATCTGCATAGCAACAATGGAGGTGGAATAAATCTGCATAGTAACAATGAAAGAAAAAATGAATCTGCAAAGTGACAA